>NC_061117.1:94894464-95047606 GCF_002878395.1 Capsicum annuum | reverse complement strand
GAAAAAAGTAAATTATTAAAAGATAATATCCACGCACTAATAAAAATAGATTCACTAGAAACCTACTAAATCTATTAAATCCGCGCACCCCCCTCCAAATGGTATCAGAGATGTAGTCTAAACCACAATAGTGATTTAGCATATATATTATTAAAAATGACTAACTATATAGCAGAACTATCTATATTACAATAGAGGTTGATACTAGACTATCAAAATAGAAAATAATGAAAATTCTTTTGAATTTACACAAGTCTAACAAACCCCAAACTCTTAACCTCAAATCTCCAAATAAGTAAATACTAAATTGCCGTTATAAATATGTAAAAGCGATACTCTATGATGGACAACCATAGTAGCCTACAATCCCATGGTGATATATAGAGCAAGGAAGACCTATGAATAAGAAAATTAATTAAAAAAAAGTAAAATTTGAATGGGGAGCTTGTCACCATTTAAACATCATATAACCATTTCTTTTACATCATATGAGAGTATCCATCAAGTGGTGACATAATTCAAAGAATTAAAGGACAAATAATGATCCCTAGGTAACCAACATTTAACTAAAAAAGATAAATAAATAAATAAATAAATAAATAAAATTAAAACATGAGACTTTCTGTGTAATAATCCGCAAATCGAATTTTAGATCTTTGCCTGTTTTGATCATTTTATACCTCTCTATAGTTGTATTATGATATTTGTGATTTATAGAAGTGGGTGGTAAAATTTTCAAGGTGGTTGATTGAGGTCAAGGTGAGATTTTTATTTTGGAAGATTTAAAGTTGATAAGATCAACTTTGGTCAATATTTATAGTTTAAGACATCACATGAGAATTTTGTTTATTTTGTTAGTTATAAAATATCTTTTGTTCGTGAGTAGCGATATTGGTTTAGATCTTGAAGTGTTTGGTTTCATTTGGGTCGCTGGTAGGAAAATTAATTAGTTACGATCTAGAGTTGACTTTGGTCAAATTTTGTTAATAACGACTTTAGTTGAAAATTCGGATAGTTTTATTGAGATTGGAGAATCGATCTTAGTCTAGTATGTTCTTGGAGTCCCAAATAAACTTGGAGGTTTCATTTGTGATATTTTTAGACTTGACCTATGTCATGCAACTAGATTTTCTTGTTTACATTTGCGAGAACTTGATTTCATTCATGGAGGAGGAGTTTTCTTGCTCATCATGAACGTGAGTTGAGGGTTGTGTTCTGATCTGAGGTGGTTTTATATATTTTTATATCATTATTATAGCTTATTTCGCTTTATTTTGAGAGCAATTAGAGTGTTTAACGCATTCGTATTGTTATAAATAAGCATTTAAGTGTCCAAGTATGTGATTACAATGTCCAAAGTATTTTTCAAACAAGTTTGTGTTTAATTGAGTCATTTAGAGTTCAATTTGGAAAACTAGTTTTACTAGCTTGAGCTAGTTATGTGTCTAGTTGATCTCGGTGGATTCTAATGTGTTTAATTTATTCCAAATATTTTAATGGTGTAATTTTGAATGGAATATCTTGTTTGTAATGTACAAAATTTAATTTAACTAAGTCAAGAGTCGAAATAATAAGTGGAAGATCATTACGAATTTGCATTATCTTAACTTGTGTTTTGATTTATTGTTAAGAATAATGTGTTGTTTAGATCTTTAATTTATGGTGTGTGATATTGTAGGAGGCTTTGTAAGCTGAATACAGTGATATATTGATAATTTAAAAACCAAAAATTCATTGAAAATACACTACAAAAGATATAGGCAAAGGATAGAACATTCTACGCTTGATCATTTAGTGAGTCGACACAAAGTCAAAGCATTGCATAGAAGCTTCTAGATCAACGATGCATTCAACGACACGTTGCGTTGATAACTCATGCACGGTCAAAAGTTAAATTCTGCCAACAAAAAAAAAGATAATGAGAGAATCTTGTGGGAAAAGTGGGACCATGTGCTAGCTTCTTCTTTTCAATCCCACAAACATTTGAATTAGGAATAATATATATATATATATATGGAGAAGTATATAAAAAATCTTGGAAAATTCAATTTGTCTTGGTCAACTACCGGGATAATTAAAAATTGAGGGGATAGGAACCTGAAAATGGATTGAACGGGAAAGAGAAAAGAGGCGGCTGTACTTTTTGTAATTAGGTTTATAATTTTTTTATTTAATCTTTAATTTTTCATATCATGTATTTAATTAATTGAATCCTGATTATGAATATTATTGGCTAAAATTCTTTTTCTCGAGGTCAAAGCCAAGGACATGATTTCTGTTGTTTTTGATTAATTTTATTAATTTTGCTTATCATATTTGCTTATTTGCTTATTCTTGTTTTAATTATTTTATGAATTGATCACCCATAAAATACATATATTGTCGTCCTTTTGATTTCAGGAGAGAGAATAGGGAGACAGAATATGGGAATAAACAAACTTTGGGTTTTTATTCTTTTATAAAATAAAGAATTAAACGTAGCGTCTAGGACAGGGATGTACTTAAATCCCTTTCTTGATTCATAGTAGAATGATAGCTTTAATTAACTTAATTGGATTATTACATCCCGCTCAACGATGTAGTTGTAATGTCCATATTAGGTAAAATATTAGAGATTTGAAAATCATGATCATGCAATTAACCCTACGAATCAACAATTAAGATAAACAAGTTAAGGAATAAAGTTCAATATTATAGTATGATTATTCGAAGTGCTTTAACCCTGGATTTTAATTCATTGATTGTCCCAAAATTTTTATTTTTATGCATTATTTATTTTATTTTTAATTTACAATTCTAAGACTCTATTTGCTACTTTCCTCAATTAGTTAAACTAGAATTAGATAGTCGTCGAACGCAAGTCCCTAAAAGATTGATACTTTGGCTTCCTTGTAGCCACTTTACTACTTGATAAGACCACGTACACTTGCGTGTCCGCTTGGGTGCTGTCAAGTTTTTGACACCGTTGTCAGGGACTTGTAACAAGGCAACTACCTTATTTTTAGTTTTTCTATATTGAGTTATAAATAGTTTTATTTTATTTTATTTTCCTTTATTTTTATTTTTCTCACACTCTTCTTGAGATGTCAGCCTGGGATATATGGTTTTTGAGTGATGACGATTCTATATGGTGTATCGTTTGTAGCCATAGTAGTCATTCTGAAGATATGTGTGTTGTCAATCCTGATTCTGTAAAGTTTGTGGGCTATGCTGGAAGGTAAAATTATATAAACAATTAAAATCAAACAGTGCAGAATCAGCCAAAATCATGGAATAATCACCAACAACAGTTTCAACTGTCCCAACCAAATCAGTTAACTAACAACATGGAAGAGATGTTGAAACAAATTTTAGTGTCTTAAGTACAGTTGATGGAAGACATGAAGAACTATCGGGAGGCTGTAGAGCAATTGAATAATAAGCTAAAAGTAAATGTAGAGTTGACTCCCCAACTAGTTGCAGACAAAGTTGTTGATAATTCGAGGAAGTCTGAGTACTCAAAAACTAAAGTTGTTGAATAGGTTGAAGAGTTACCACTGCCACCATGTCTATAGTGGCTAAGAAAAAAAAAGTATGAGGAGGAAATTAGCCAATTTGTGGAGCAAACACAAGAATCACAGTCACCTGATTGTCATCTTTATCTTGAGACTGGAATCAAGAAGGTGAATGAGAGTGAGTGTGTAGTAGATTGTGTAAATTTTGAAGAAGGGTTGATTGGGCCTCATTGAAAGAACTTTTCTACATTATGTTTAGATGATATCTTGTCTGTGGAATCATCTAAAATAGTGGAAGGGTGTGAAGAGGAGGAACAAGAATACTATATTCTTAATTTTACACCGAATAAGCAATATAAAAACACACCTCACTTTAAGGTCGAGTGTTTTACCATGCATCATTCAGTACTCGGTTTCTTAAGTTTTGTACCACCTTCCTATGAGTGAGGCAAAAAGATGGATGCAAAATTGGGAGTGAAATTCATATCCTTAAGGTGGAGGAAAAAGTTAATTGGGTCGTGTCGTGACACTAAATCAGGCACTTCTTGGGAGGCAACCCAAGTTAATTAGGTATGTTTTCTTTTTAGGTTTTAGTTTTTTGTTTACTTTATGTAATTTTTATTTTTGATTGAGTCACAGCTTAATGAAAAGTCTTAGTACTATAAAACTGAGCTAAGGAGCATGGCAAAGACTAAGTGTGGGGTCCCACGAATCTTCTTTATATGAAAAAGATGCTACTAACTAGGTCTAGAGGCCTCGGGGAGTATTTCTATCTCTTACCTTTAAATTCACTTTGGTGACAAAGTAGATTTTTGAGTGTGGGGTGGAGAAATTTAAATTCCCAAATTTGACTCAATTTTAAAATTTTTAGGTTAGGAATAACTGAGATATTCTTGTTGGTGATATTTTTTATTACATGATGCAAGTGTATTTTATTTGGTAAAAGCATGTTGAATGAGTTAATTGTTATTTTGAGACTCTTAGTCTCAAGGTTATCACTCTTGTACTTGTTAGCTTAATTTTGAATTCATGATATTGTTTGGTTAGGAGTCTATGATGCTCCTATTGATTTGAGCATGTGCCATGTGCATGCGAGAATTTTGTATATTCCTTGATGCATAGATGCCTAGAACTTGCCCGATGTGTGTGTAAAACGAAATAAAGAATGTGGGTTATGATATAGACATTTCCTTAATAACCTTGTTTTATACCTTCTATTTATCCTACCATTGTGCATTATCCTAATTAACCCCCACTGAGCCTTTAGTTTTTTCGTTGGCAACCTCATAAGTAGCCTAATCCCTTCTTTGATAGACCATATTTTGATCCAAAAAGCTCCTAAGTGTTTTATGAAAATTGAATTAGTAAGGAGTTTGAGAAATTGACGAAGAAAAAGGTGAAATTGATGCCCCAAGATAATAGTTATTGGTGTATAATTGATGTGTGGTGGATGGATGTGATATAATTTATGCTAAAAATATTGTCATGATTGTGAAAAAAAAGAGAAAAAAATTGATTCTTGTGGTAGTAAACTATTTGTCCACTAAGTGTTTGTAAAAATGTTTAAAAGATATGAGGCAAAAACAAAAAGAATGGGTAGACAAAAATGGTATAATTTGGTTGTTAGAGATTTGTTTTAAATGTATAAGGTAGTGTATTAAAGCGCTTAAAGAGGTTAGTCACTATTCCTAAGTAGTCCCTTAGCCTACATTACAACCCGGAAAAGTCCTAATTGGTCCTAAATTCATCATTCTGATATTAGTGGAGCATTACACTAAGGGCAAGCCTATGATTCATTGTGTGTAATTTGTGAATTCTTTGTGAGAGTGAGTGTAATTTGATTCTTGTACCCATTATGTTATAAATTGCATTATTGTGAGTGATTATGGGTAACTCTCTTATTGTGAGGGGCACATGTTTGATGAATGTAGGTGAATTATATGATCGTGAATGAATAATATGCATGAGTTTGCCATGCAGGTGAGTCAATTCTTGAGGCTAGGATATTTTGAAGTAGTGTTTTTGAGCTTTCAATTGTGTAAATTACGTACTTTATGTAGAAACTTGCCTTCCGTATATTCATTTTAGTACTAGGTTGAGCATCTTTATTTTAGTAGAAGTGTAGCGTCACCTCAGTTTTTTATACTTAGATTAAAGAGTTGTTCGAGGACGAACAAGCGTTTAAGTGTGGGGTGATGATCTGAGGTGGTTTTATACACTTTTGTATCATTATTCTAGATTATTTCTCCTTTTTTTAGAGCAATTCAAGTGCTTAACGTGTTCATATTGATATAAATAAGCATTTAAGTGTCCAAGTATGTGATTACAATGTCCAAAGTATTTTTCAAACAAGTTTGTGTTTAATTGAGTCATTTAGAGTTCAACCCGGAAAATTAGTTTTACTAGCTTGAGCTAGTTGTGTGTCTAGTTGATCTCGGTAGATTCTAATGTGTTTAATTTGTTCCAAATATTTTAATGGTGTAATTATGAGTGAAATAACTTATTTGTAATGTGCAAAGTTTAATTTAATTAAGTCAAGAGTCGAAATAATAAGTGAACGATCATTGCAAATTTGCCTTAGCTTGTGTTTTGATTTGTTGTTAAGAATATTATGTTGTTTTGATCTTTAATTTGTGGTGTGTGGTATTGTAGGAGGCTTTGTGAGCTGAATACGGTGATATATTGATGATTTAAAGGCCAAAAATTTATTGAAAATACACTACAAAAGGCATTGACAAAGTATAAGACGTTCTACACTTAACTAGATTTTTGTACGCAAATTTTAGTGAGTCGACACGAAGTCAATGCATCACATCGAAGCTTTCTAATCATCGACACATTCAGTGACGCGTCGCTTTGATAATTCATGCATGGTCAAAAGTTAAATTCTGCCGACAAAAAAAAATATAATGGAGGGAATCTTGTGGGAAAAGTGAGACCACATGCTAGCTTCTTCTTTTAAATCCCACAAACATTTGAATTAGGAATAATATATATATATATATATATATATATATATATATATATATATATATCCACAAAGTGGGACTTTTCTGGTAGGGACAGTTGGACACCTGAATTAAGGTGGAGAAGTATATAAAAAGACTTGAAAAAATCAATTTGTCTTGGTCAACTACTGGGACAATTAAAAATTGAGGGGACAAGAACCTCGACACGGATAGGACCGAAAAACAAAAGAGGCAACTGTACTTCTTTTAATTAGGTTTATAATTTTTTATTTAGTCTTTAATTTTTCATATCATGTATTCAATTAATTGGATCATGATTATGAATATTATCGGCTATAATGATCTTTCCTGGATTAAAATCAAGAACATGATTACTATTGTTTTTGATTAATTTCATTAATTTTGCTTATCATATTTGATTGTTTATTTATTCTTGTTTTAATTATTTTTTGGATTGATCACCCATAAAATACATATATTGTCGGCTTTAGATCTCGGGAGAAGGAATAGGGAGATAGAACATGGAAATAAACAAAGTTCGGGTTTTTATTCTTTTGTAAAATAAAGAATTAAACGTAGCATCTAGGACAGAGATGTATGTAGATGCCTTACTTGATTCATACGTAGGATGATTGCTTTAATTAACTTAGTTGGATTATTAAATCCTCGTTCAATGATGTAGTTGTAATGTCCATGTTAGGTAAAAGATTAGAGGTTGGAAAAACCATGATCATGAAATTAACTCTACGAATCAACAACCAACATAAACAAGTTAACGAATGAAGTTCAATAACATAGTATTATTATTCAAAGTACTTTAACCCTATGTTTTAATCCATTGATTGTCCCAAAACTTTTATTTTTACGCATTATTTATTTTATTTTTAATTTACAATTCTAAAAATCTATTTGGTACTCTCCTCAATTGATTAAACTATAATTAGATAGTCGGTGACTTAATAAGACCACATACATTTGCATGTGCGCTCGAGAGCTATCATGTTCATAAAGGAAAACCAACTTTGGATCGGAGAAACTTTGCTTCATGTTTGCGATAGGTGCTTCACATGTGTGATGGGTCACGAACTGGGTCGGCTGTGTTCTCTATAGAACCATCACATTTGAGAAGATTATTTGAGACATAGATAGATTAAAAATCACTTTTTTTTTTTCAAATGTAGACTTTGTAACTCAATTTTTGTAGCTATGAAACTAATTTTTGGAGATAATTAAAGAGGGGGTTTACATATTCATTATTGGCTAAGTTTCTAAACCTATATTTTAACTTTTCTCAGTGATTAGTCATAATTTTACCTTTCAATATTAGTTTTTTAATTTAACAAAACAAGCCAATTCCATGCATATAAGGGGAAATTAGTCAAATCTTAAACTATGGTTTCAGCTTTAAGCTATATTAAATTAAGAATTCAACTTGAAATTTTGGAGTTTTCCCACTAAATCTATAGAAAAATATATTTATAATTTTGAGTTGATTTTAATTCCATTTGTTGTAAAATTTTAGAAAAAAACTCCCTAAGTTATAGGTAAATTGATTTTCTAATAAAATTCTAATTTTGTCCTTGGAGGCTTGAAGTTGACTTTTTGAATTTGAAATAGAAGTATAACAATATGGGTATCATTTAGATGGTATTTATGATTAGATATTATTTTTGATAGATTGGTTGTGTTTTAAAGATATTTGGAAGGGGAAGGCAAATTTATGATCGTCAGAGATTTGTAGTTCGTATTCGAGTTAAGATATGACTTAACTTTCATTAGACTTTGCTTGGGTGAGGACTTATCATATAAATCTTGATATTATTTTAGTAATTTAAAGTGGATTTTGATAAGGATTATTTTATGATTCCCAAATTGGGACCTATACCATGATAATAATGCAAAACTGAAATTTTGGACTTGAAAGTGAGGCTCGAAGTCTATGTTTAAGAGTTGATTGATATTTTTAGACTTTATTTCAATTTATCATATCGGGAATTGTGTTATTATATTTGATATTGCATATTTATTCGTATAATGGATATTTGTAGAGTGACATTACGATGAAACTAATTTTTGAATTGAGTGATCCTTTGCATTTGTCGGATGGTGAACTTTGATATTTCTGAGTAATCTGTTGCATTTGCCAGATGGTGAAGTATGATACTATTGATTGATTTGGTTTGATATGATTCTATTGAGTTATTTCCAGTGATTGTATATAGACCCTGTGAGTCCCTCATGGGTCCTACCTCACAGCAAACCGCTGGAGGGAGTGTATATGGAGTGCATTCATCACTGCATATCATTTCATACTATCGCATTGCATTTCCTTAAATTATCATTGCGATTGAGACAAACTGTTATAGTATTTGATATTGAACTGCTGAGATTTTTCAACGTGCACGGTTATTTTAGTATTCTTAATTTTATATAGTTCTCTGCTTAAGCTCTATTGATCTGTGATGCCTATTGAGTACAAAAAGATCGCACTCATTCCTACTTTTTGTATCTTTCTTATGTAGATCTTTGTAGAAGTGGTCCCCATGACTCATAATTACGCTTTTCAATGTCATTTAAAGTTGTGGTGAGCTCCCTCATTTAGATATTGTTTAGCTTCATCTATATTAGGGTTTCTCATATTGTGTATTTAAGTTAGCCTTGTATTTGTATTTGATTTTCTGTTAGAGTCACTCTTGTAGTTGTGGCTTTTAAGTCTTGGGATTTTAGATTTTTATTGTTCAGTTGTATTGAGATATGTTACTAATAGTTATTTATTTGGATTTGTGACTTGTTGTCTTCAATGTTGTTAATATTTCTGATTTGTTGAGTTAGGCTTCTGATTTGTTGAGTTAGGCTTACCTTCCATGGTTGGGCGGGGTTGGTGCCAGCACAACTTATGAGATTTTTGAGTCATGATAAGTTGGTATTAGAGTGTTAGGTTCACTAGTATCATTAATATATGAGAAATTTTCTAGTAGAGTCTCACAGATCGGTATAATGACATCCGTATCTATCTTCAGGTGGCTATGAGACATATTTAGGAAAGTTCTAATTCTTTGACTCATTGTCGTATAGAACTCATTCATCTCTTGAATTCTATACTCTGTGTTTCATTCTCTCACTAATGGTGAGTACATATTCTGTATTAGCTAGAGGTTCATACTTTGCACCTTCAGTACGTAGTAGAGGCAGCGGATGAGGTTGAGATTGGGATCGAGCATCAGGGGTAGCTAGTAGTTATGCTAGGATCCAATCTCTAGGGTTAGGAATTACTTATTATGATGGTTGGTCAGGAAAAAAGGTTTGAGTTTAGCATAAGCACCACTTGGTTTTATTACAACTCTTGTGATTTAAGATGTCTTAGTATAAAATTAGGTTTTCTTTAGGGGAGCATACTATTTATGTGACTCTAACTTCAGAGATTGTCATGATCTAGAATCCAAGGTCATGATGGTACCTATCTTGACCCAATCTTTGTAGGTTAGCCTATTGACCCAATCTTTGTAGGTTAGCCTAACTCCACAAGAGATATGAAAATACCAAAAAAAGATAAATAATAATAATAAAATCTGAGACTTTAGGATAAAGTCAGGCAAATAATATAAAACAACTCCAAATTTGAAATAGATGCAATTCCAATCCCAAAATCTAGTGTCATGAGTATAGACCACTCTAATACCAAAACAATGTATGAAAATATAAAAAGATTGTCGCTAAATGTAAAATAAAGATAACATAATGATAAAGAGAAATAATGGAACATGATCCAAAGTAAGAGCTTACCAACATTCTGAAACACTATCAAATCAACATGAACTCAGGCTCCACAGGTTGCACTCAAATTGGGATCCGTACCAAAAGGGCACATAAAGTAGGAGTGAGTATGGTCGACTTCTACTCAGTATGCATCATAGGCTAACCAAGAAAAGTAGAAAACTAAGCATATAAAGGAAACTATGACCAACACTTCCACCTATATACAGAAAAATTCCTAATAGCCGCTCAAGTCATACAACTCCTAAAAATATAAATAATACAATAAGAATAACAATATAATAATAAATACACAACAAATATACATATAAGAAAGACTAATTACATGCTATTAATCACACCAAAGAGATGCAAGTTATGCAATGCAGTGACATGATAAGGTTGCAATGCCTCAATTTCACCTCTTATACACCTTTTGAGTATAAGTTTTTAGGTTAGAATCCATAGGGGGTTTGCAACTTATATACTATTACAATTTCATCAATCAATGTCACAAACATATCTCTTGATTAAGGCATTTTATAAAGTGTCTCATTTCATTCAAAAATTGTATTTCTCAATGGTACCAGTTCCATGGATAGGATGAATGAATGAGGATGCATACTCATAACCAATTCAACATCATGTAATGAATCAACTCAATAGTGGTATAGATAAGTTCAAATCACCTTAAATTACAATAGATCATTATACAAGCCAACTCATGGCAATACACTAGTAAAAATTATGTTGGACATCAATAATATCCATCCAAGTCCCCACTCAGGCATCACAATAATAATAAAGGATAAATAATTCTTAAAAAAAACCAATACCATCCCCCACACGGGCATATTAGTGATAATAACCTATCAATCCAATAATAATATTAACATAAGCTCTCACACAGAAAACTGTAATACCCCGAATTTTCTTCCTAGCTAATTGCGTCCCAAGAATGCCTAATATTGGCTTCTAAATTGAATAATGATTATTACATGAGGAATATTCAAGATTTTCACTTTTTGTCATGTGGAAAATTCAATAAGCTTTCCATTGCCCAAATCCGACACCCGGGCGAAGAGTTAGAGCCTTTTTAGTGAGACAGTGTATCACTTGAGCGTCCAGCGCATCCCAGAGATAGCTCAAATGACAATTGTCAATTTCCAGTGTTGCTGTACGATAGTGGTGCATCGCTCCAAACTTCCAGGTCGCAGACAAGGCGGCAACGGGATATCTCTGTGTCGCGCCCCCATATAATTTCCTATTTGTCACTTTCCAGTGACTTGGCATGATAGTGGTGCGTTGTGCCAAGGATGAAAATCAGGAAATTTTTTCTTAGAAATTAAAGACGTGTCCTATGGTTAAATAGGGTCTATTTATCCACCCTATATAAGCCTTATAACATGAGATTTGGCCATAATTCAGCAACTTATACTTAATTACTCTAAAAAACTCTCAAGAACAAGCCCTAGGGTTTTCATAGAAGGTTCAATTCCAAGGGAATTCATCTTCAAATTTCATGAATCACTCCATCAATCTTCACGAAATCACGACTAAGGTATGCTTAGTGTTCATCCATGGATCCCTTTCATTCGTGGAGTCTAAGAATCATATTTTAAATAACCTATTGTGATTTGATCATGTTTATGTTAATAGTTGTTATTTATGTTTCAAGATGGTGTCTTGATGACCTTCCATGAAGTATGTGAGTTTGTTGATTGAAAACCTATGAGTTTGGGTAGTTTTAGATTCTTAAATTGATGAGTTCACCTATGCTATAAAGTGTGCATGTAAGGTGTTTGATAAAATGCCTAGAATGATAGAACATATTCCTTATGACTCAATAGTATCTAAATGACAAGTCCATGCTAACCCTTATGATGCAACACAATTTCCATGCTCTTGTTGTGTATTGACTATTGTGTTATGCAACGTTCATGATATTAAAATCATGCAAGTATTATATGTTATATGCATTCCCTTCCATGATCAAGACTATGATAACCATCTGAAGCATGAAATCCCTTATTTATGGCATTATGAATTATGAACTCTACTCATATGATCAAGAAGTATTATCGATAATTGGTGTTAGTTATGTAATCACGAATGTCATGCCTTATTAGTTTCCTTCTATTGAGTCCTGGGGGTACTTGTACCCAAAAAATATAGCTGTGTGCCTAGAGCCATGTCATGTTTTCATGATACTCTCAGTCAAACATTCCATAAAAGTCAGTCAGTCATGTGACTCAGGAAATCTCATAAATCTCATAAACACAGTCAGTTATCAGATATCAATAGTATTCCATCAATCAATGGAATTCAATAAACTCAGTCCATGTACAGTCAGTCAATCATGTTCATTCTCTTCAGATGGGAGTAGAAATTAGCACCGAGTGAACCCAAGGGTGGGAACACACACTGTCAGCTGAGGGTATGATTCTTAGTAGTCATCCTTATGTTCTAGAACTATGTAGCCAGCATAAGTTAAGACATCAACATTGTCAGATGAGGGTTGATGAGGTGGATAAGCACTGTCAGATGAAGGCCCCACCGTTCTATTTTGGGGACACTGTCAGATGAGGGTACCTACAGTTGTCCTTACCAATGGCGCGGTATTGACACCCTTCCAATCAGGGCACAGATTGGACCCCAACTCATCTGTTCTAGCATATTTGGGGAATGCCGGTTAAATAACTATTCCCATAGTTTCAGTAAAAGAACTCAAATAGTTAGTTAGATTTTAAGACTGTTAGATACAGTCAACTCAGTCACAGTATGAAACTCAAATAGTTCCAGCAGATTTAGGACTATCAGACACAGTCACTTATGTTATCAGTTATTTCAGTTATCGAAACTCCAGTATCAGTCATGCTAGATATCAGTAAATTCATGTCATCAGTATATAGATTTAGTTATCATGTTCTCACAATCTTAATTACTATGTATTCATGTGTGCACTCTCACGTTCATATTAGTCAGTCAGTTATTATCATTCATGCAAGTAAGCCTATTATTTAGCCTACCTTACATGTATATTCAGTACATTCTTTTGTACTGACGCATTTGTGCTATGGTGTTTTCTTTTTATGTTACACCATTGGTTCAGAAACACGACTCCCAGATCAGCAGCAGTAGTAGCATTCTAGGGTTCAGAGTTTTATTATATCAATTCAGTTTTTAGTTGACGGAGTTAGTTGGGGACATGTCCCATTAACTCCTTAGTCAAATAGTTAGAGGCTTTCAGACGACTACAGCATTTTTCATGTTTTTCAGACTTAAGTATTTCAGTTTTGTTTTGATATCGAGATAACACTCTATGTCAAACATTATTGTTATTATTTATTTATGTTTAGTATTGAACGTTATAGTCTCTCAGTGCATGTTTATGCATTTTCATGTCATATTATGTAGTGTACAGTTACAGATACCATTCATGAATAAGCTTGTGCTCCTTCGGGGTCATGAGTTCCATGTAGCGTTTCAGTTCAGATAATCGAGGTGTTACAAAAACACAATAAAATAATAACTTCAAAAGATGAATAACATTATAAAATTCATAACTCAAGACATACTTTACATGAATGGTTAACTTTTCAGCCCAATGAAATGAAGAAAGTTAAGCCATAACCTACCTCAAAAGATGAAACACGAGCTTGATCCTCAATAAGGGGCATTTCTTGCCATTTAGCCTTAAAATGAATTCAATCTATCAAAATTATAATTTACACATTAATAAGAGTCTAATGATATCCATATTAGACACTTTATTTTGGGTCCAAAAATCACTTTAAAAGTTGACCTTGAAATAAAAGGGTAAAGCTAAAAATTTTATCAAAGAATCAAGATACCCATATTTTAAGAATTCTAAATCTGAACCTATCGCAACCCGATTTACGAGTCATGATGGATCCTACTTTGTCCCGCCATTTGGTAAGACAAATCATAGCCTGGAGCTAAAATCAATGGGCCAATTTGGTGGAAAAAGGACATTAAATCTAGAAATTTGCAAGTAAACACTTACAACAGTAATTCAAGAGATAATAATAATAATAATTATAAAAGTACTAATACGAAGGATAAGTATGGTAAAGATAGCATCTCATGATCTAGTAGTGTTGGTACAAAAGCTACTAGCAAACAGGAATATAAGTAGTGTATTAGTCAAATACTACTGTAACGCCCCAAAAACAGGTCCCGGATCATCACACGGTGCTTGAGGCTACGAGTAGCCCTAAGCTAACCCTTTGAGCCATTTTCATTCAGTTCAACACGAATCAACGGGGTTTTCATAAATAACCCTCAAATATCAACAGAAAATAATTATCATCCAAGAATAAAAGAATTTCAGAAAGATAACAAAATACGACTTATTAGTCAACTCCCAACATCTATACTAGTTTGACAAGCCTCTAAGAAAATCAATAAAACCAGCGAGCCATTGAGACATGCCCCAACTGACTCATACTCAGTTATCAAATGTAAGCAATTCCATGAAACCAATATCGGACATCATGTCCTCGAAACATGAGGACTAACCACAACAGAGGATATAGAACAGCTGCCTGAAGAATCACTGTCGAACCTGGAACTGAGCATCTGAACCTACATTCCGAGAAATGCAGCCTACATCCAAAGATATAGGTCAGTACCATTGAAAGGAACCGAGTATATGGGGGTGTATGCAGTTTTATAAACATCATCATCATAAATATTTATAAGAAATATGTAGGATGTATGAAAGACTTACATAGCTCGAAGAAAATTATGATAATCATGAGAGGATGAAATAAGTATAATAACACATGTGAGTTATTATATAATTTGTCAATAACTTTCAGTTCATCAAGAATATCAATTCTCATAATGTAAATATCATTTAAATCTTTCGAAAGAATAACTTTCACAATTCCACTTTCAAATCACTTCACCGTTCACCATAGACACAAGGAAACACACACACACTGGGAGATCCTATAACCGACATAAACCATATGAGCCACATGGAGTCCAACATTCAACCCACATTGGGGAGAGTCGTCCTATCCTTGCCATCGGAGTAGGACTTCTAATCTCAATCCAAAAATACTAGTGATCACTATATAAATCAGCCTCAAGCTCACGTCCTATGGGGGCACGTAGTTCTAGGGAAGTAAGGTCACTTTATACCTCCCACTCGGTGCTAAAGAGTACTCCCAGACTTAGCTCAGATCATTTCAAAGACAATCCGCAACAAAACAACTTTCATTAATATATAAGTATACATCGGGATCCATCATGCTACACATTTATCATAATCAAACACGTTGTGGATTTCTTTCACATTCGAGTTCAAAGCGACTCCATTAAGACCAAAAGGTCAATCATTCAACACATCTCAAATATTCAACATCAACGTGCTTATAGCACACATTTTCTCAAAGACACAATTTTAAATGGGGTTCAAGACCCAAATATCAAAATCAAGATATATTTCGTTCAAGATTCATGCTTCATATCACCACACATGTAAATCCATCTTTCAAAATCATAGACATCAAAATTTCATAATAATCATCACAGAATATGAGTTCATGCTTCAAAATCATAATAATCAAGTAAAAATCATGTTTTCGTGAAGAAAATTACTTTTGGGCACAAGAACGAAAGAGTGCTCTTGTTGAAAAAAACCCCACATTCCTTGAAATTGACCTCTTGATTATGGAATTCTGTTCACATAAATAAGGGGTTCTCCTCGAAGGTCTCGAGATGATGAGTTCGATTATCGAATCAAATTTGAATTTCTACGATAAAATTGGAAGATATTTGGAGCTCAAAATAGACCTAGGGTTTAGTTATCTCAATGTTTTTGATGGAAGAACATGAATTTTATGGCTCATTATAGGTATAAATGGACAATTTTCGTCTATGAAGTTAAGGTATAATGACCAAAATGCCCTTAAAAATCAACTAATTCTTGAATCTGTCCTTTGGTAGACTATTTTGATAGTTTGAAGTAGATCAACCATAACATTTTGCTCCGATATCCAAATCGGATTAAACCAATTTCATTAGAAAGAGAACTCTCACATGTTTCCATTGATATATAGTATCTCACCCAGATCATTGTGTATGAGGAGTCATGATCATTTGAAGTTGACTCAAAAATTAACTTTTGATAGGCTGAAGTAGATCGACTATAACGTTTTTCTCCAATAGACAAATTGGATGAAACCAATTTCATCTGAAAGAGGACTCGTAGAGCTTTCTGTCGATATTTAGTAGATCACCCAGATCATTATGTACAAGGAGTTATGATCATTTAAAGTTTGAGTAAAAATACGTCAGGCATCAGTACTTTTTCCTGCACGTTTTACTGTTCACTACTATTCACGGTTCGATCGGAATGTTCATAACTCGTCGCTCGGGTGTCCATTTTGGATGATCCACATATTGTTCGAAAGCTTATTCGATACTCTACGCAATGGTGGGTCATAATATAAGACATTCCACACGAAAAATTTATAAGTCATTTTAGAAGATAGAACCCAACACATTTACGCACAAAATTTCAACGAAAAATTTCCTAGGGTATTACATCATCCCTCCCTTGGAAACATTCATCCTCAAATGATGCTAGACATGCCAAGATTAGATAGGGAATAGAGCATGCAGCTGAAACCATTCGTTAGACTCATTACCACATCGTTTCTCACTCCGAATGCAACATAGAATGCATAAATTGAAGAAACTATAGCTGAACACATAATAAATGATAGCTGAACTGGTACAACTTTTATCAAAATTGCATGATTTAGGAAAGAAGGGTACCTTCGGATTGATCAAAGTTCGCGGAAAATAGGTGCGGGTACTTAGATCGCATATCTGCCTCAGCTTCCCAAGTTGCACCCTCAACAGATTGGTTTTGCCACAATACCTTGACCAGGGGAACTTCTTTGTTCCTTAGTCTTCGGACACTGAAATCAAGAATCTCAATAGGAATCTCATCAAAAGAAAGATTTTCTTGAATGTCAGCACTCACAGAGGAATCCACTACCACAGCATCACTAATATACTTTCTAAGCATGGAGACATGGAATATTGGATGAACAGAGGACAACTGGGAAGGCAACTCAACCTCATAAGCTACCTTACCAACACAGCTAAGAATTTTGTAAGGACCAACATAACGGGGACTAAGCTTCCCCTTCTTTCCGAATCTCTTCTCCCCTCTCATGGGTGAAATTTTCAGATACACTAGGTCACCAACTTCAAACTCAAGGTCTCTCCTTCTAACATCCGCATATGACTTATGAAGACTCTGCGCTGTTTTCAAACTTTCCCTAATCAACTTAAATTTTTCTATAGCCTCGAATACCGAATCAGGACCACTCACAGCCACTTCACCCACCTCGAACCAATCTATGAGTGATCTACACTACCTCCCATATAAGGCTTCAAACGGAGCCATGCCAATACTAGAGTGAAAGCTGTTATTATAAGCAAATTCTATCAATGGTAAGTGATCATCCCAACTTCCCTTAAAGTCAAGTTCACAAGTTCTCAACATATCCTCTAAGGTATGGATGGTCCGCTCAGCCTGACCATCGGTCTGCGGATGAAAAGCAAAACTCAAAAGCACTTGGGTACCAAGACCCTTCTGAAAAGCTTTCCAAAATTGCGAAGTGAACTGAGTACCCCTATCCAAAATGATAGACAAGGAAACTCCATACAGTCTGGCTAGCTTTCAGATATAAAATCTAGCGTAATCCTCAGCAGTATATAAACTATGAACAGGTAAGAAAGGAGCAGACTTAGTCAATCTATAAACCACAACCCAAATGGAATCATGATGGCCTCGGGAAGAAGGTAAACCAATCACGAAGTCTATATTTATCTCTTCCCACTTCCAGGTGGGAATACTAAACTCTTGCATCATACCACCAGATCTTTGGTGTTCAACCTTAACCTATTGGCATGTTGCACACTTAGCTACAAATGCTGCTATATCTTTCTTCATGCCACTCCACCAATAGATTTCCCGCAAGTCTCAGTACATCTTGGTGGCACCAGGATGAATAAAATATTGCGCCCTATGCATTTCATCCATAATCCTTTGTCTCAGATCATCAACATTCGGGATACCCAATCTACCCTGCAATCTCAACATACCATATCCCCCTTGGGAGAAAGCCTCTACTTTTTGGTCCTTGACTGACTCCTTCAGTCTGACCAAACTAGCATCTAAGTATTGCTTTTCCTTCACTTCCAAAACCAAGGAGGATTCGGAACTGCTCTGGACCCCTATACTACCTTCAGCAGAGTCAAACAACTTAACCCCCAATCTAGCCAAACGATGTACATCACGAGCCAACTCTTTCTTACCTTCTACCACATGCGAAACACTACCCATGGGCACTCTACTTAGGGCATCCGCCACAACATTGGCCGTGCCCAGATGATACAGCACACTCATATCATAGTCCTTTAATAATTCTGACCATCGTCTCTGCCTAAGATTCAATTCTCTCTAGGTAAACACATACTGCAGACTCTTATGATCAGTGAAAACATCAACATGGACACCATACAAACAGTGTCTCCAAATTTTCAAACCAAACACAATAGCATCCAACTCAAGGTCACGGGTGGGGTAATTTTTCTCATGGGGTTTCAACTGTCTAGAAGCATAAGCTATCATCTTACCCTTCTGCATCAATACGCAACCCAACCCAACTCTCGAAGCATCACAGTACACCACAAAACCATCAACACCATCAGTTAAAGTCAAAACAGGGGCTAAAGTGAGTCGAGTCTTCAACTCCTGAAAACTCTTCTCACAAGATTTGGACCACAAGAACTTCACTTTCTTTTGGGTCAACCAATTCATAGGAGATGTTATAGAGGAGAAACCCTCAACAAAATGGCGGTAATAGCCAGCTAAACCAAAGAAACTTTGGATATCAGTCGGAGAAATAGGTCTAGGCTAATTTCTAACAGCTTTGGTCTTTTGGGGATCAACTCTAATACCCTCAGAAGAAATGATATGACCCAGAAAAGCAGCTGACCTTAGCCAAAACTCACTCTTACTGAACTTTGCAAATAACTTGTGATATCTAAGGGTTTGCAAGATAGTTCAAAGATAATCAGAATGTTCATCCTCACTACGGGATCAGTATATCATCGATGAACACTATGATAAACATATCCAGATATGGTTTGAACACTCGATTCATGAGGTCCATGAAAGTTGCTGGGGCATTAGTTAACCCGAAAAACATAACAAGAAACTCAAAATAGCCATAACGAGTTCGGAAAGCAGTTTTTGGGATGTAACACTCCCTAAATTTGAGTTGATAATAGCCGAAATGAAGGTCTATCTTTGAGAAATAACTTACACCTTGCAATTGGTCAAACAAATCATCTATTCTCGGAAGGGGGTACTTATTTTTTATGGTGACTTTATTCAGTTAGCGGTAATCAATGCACATATGCAAAGAGCCATCTTTCTTGCTCACAAACAACACAGGAGCCCCCCAAGGAGAAACACTAGGCCTTATGAAACCCTTATCTAGTAGATCTTTGAGTTGCTCTTTCAACTCCTTAAGTTCTGCAGGGGCCATACGGTAAGGGGGAATAGAAATAGGCTAAGTATCGGGAAGAGGATCAATCCCAAACTCTATCTCTCTATCAGGAGGTATCCCTGGGAGATCATCTGGAAAGACATCAGAAAACTCATTGACGACATTAACAGACTGGAGAGTTGGAGTCTCAGACTTAGTGTCTTTGACTCTAACCAAATGGTAAATATACCCCTTGGAAATAAGCTTTCTAGCTTTGAGGTAAGAGATAAAATGACTCTTGGGTGACACAGAATTCCCAGACTACTCAAACATAGATACACTCGAAAACTGAAACTTGACCACTTAGGTCCGACAATCAATAGAGTCATAAGAAGAATACAGTCAGTCCATACCTAGAATCACATCAAAATCTACCATGTCTAACTTAATAAGATTAGCCAATAAGACTCTATGAAGAACGATAACAGGACACTTTTTATACACTTTTTGGGCAACACTCTAATCACCCATGGGGGTAGAAACTAGGATAGGCTCAGGAATAACCTCAGGACTTATTTTAAAATTCACAGCAATCAAAGGTGTAACATATGAGAAGCTGGATCCAGGATCCAACAAAGCATACACATCAAACTGAAATATATGAAGCATACTAGTAACAACATCGGGAGAGTCCTTCTGTTCCTGGTGGGACGGTAAAACATAGAATCTATTCTGGCGCTGCCCGCCAGCATTGCTAGGAGAGGCACCCTGAGCTGGGGCTGGGCGAGTCGCTGGAACTGGAGCACTAACAGTCTGAGTTTGGGTCTGAGGGCGATAGTCACGATGCCCTTGTCAACCATAACATTTTACTTCGATATCCAAATTGGATAAAACTAATTTCATTAGAAAGAGGACTCTCATATCTTTTCGTTGATATATAGTATCTCCCTCAAATCATTGTGTACAAGGAGTTATGATCATTTGAAGCTGACCCAAAAACTCACTTTTGATAGGCTGAAGTAGATCAACCATAACATTTTTCTTCGATAGACAAATTAGATGAAATAAATTTCATTGGAAAGAAGACTCGTAGACCTTTCCGTTGATATATAGTAAATCACCCAAATCAATATGTACAAGAAGTTATGATCGTTTAAAGTTGGAGCAAAATTACGCCAGGCCTTAGTACTTTTTCCTGCACGTTTTACTGTTTACTACTATTCACAGTTCGATCGGAATGTTCATAACTCATCGCTCGGGTGTCCGTTTTGGATGATCCATATATCGTTGGAAAGATTATTCGATACTCTACACAATGGTGGGTCATAATCTAAGAAATTCCACACGAAAAATTTATAATTCATTTTAGAAGATAGAACCCAACGCGTTTACGCACAAAATTTCAATGAAAAATTTCCCAGGGTATTACAACTATGCAGTCTCAAATAATGAAAAACTAGATATAGATAATAGAAGAAAAGAGGGAAACTCCTACTTCAAAAGCTCACCTTATCTCTGAATCCAACTTAGCACAAACCGTCAGCGGTAGCCATTAGTACTTGCATCTGCACCAAAAAGGTACAAAAGTGTAGTATGAGTACCAAAGCCATGGGCACTTAGTAGGCATCATCGGCCAACTGTGATAAATCATGATATAAGTATAATAATATACAAGATAAATAAGCTAAGTCAAGGTAAGGACAAACCTGGAGTAACGCTCTAAATATTGTAAATAACAAATAAATAATTTGGATAATAAGGTAAAGAACATGCAATTATCACTAGAAATTAGCCCCCATAAGCCAGTAAGTACAGAAAAGTAAATAACCCAATGTGGGCCCCCATAAGCTTGGAAGGTACAATCAAGGAAGTAAGATAACTGGAGTTTTATTAATTGTCCAGGTCTCATCCATAACCAAGAATCCATCCATACTGTAAACCTCACATTAGAAACAACTCCATAACCATCATAAACTACCCATCACTGCCAGACTTGAACCGAACTTATATAATCAAATGTCAGACTTGAACCGAAACTCATATAATCAAATGTCAAACATGAATCGAAACTCATATCAACTCCTAATTCCAAAATAACATAATAATCATGTAAAAACCTTTTTCAAGATACCAAAAATACAATTCGTCCACAAAGCTACAAAGAGCTAATAATAATATTGGCATAAGGTGGTCGGAGGGGCCCAATTCTAATCCCCCAAGACCTGTTCTAAGGTAAATTCTAATGCACTAGACTAAGGTATCTAAGTTTACTTCATGATGTTAAATGAGTCACATTAAGCCCTAAGATAGAAAATTCTACTTAAACATGAGCAACTAAGCCAATCACGCCTAATTTACTGTTACTTAGTAGGCAAAAAGTCCCAAATTGTACTAATTATACCTTCAAGATCTAATTCCCAACCCATATCTAACAAATTATTATAAATATACTAAAATTATGCTAAATATACAAGAAGGGTAAACCTAGCCTATCTCAACGCCGAAACATGTTTGGTGAAATCTGCTAAATTGATAACTTTTCCTTTAAACGAGATTCGCAAGATGCCACTCTATCAAAAATCATAATATACTTATCAATATGAGAACAATGGTACCCTTATTGCATTTTTGTGCTTAAGTTTTAAAATTACGTAAAAATCTCATGTGGGGCCCACTTGTGAAATTGCACCTTTGAAACTATCAACACGTCCTTCTATGCTCAAGGAATATTTATCCTTAAGAATGGGTAAATTCTTAGCTCAAATGGTTCTACAATCAACCCACCAATATTTTATGGATTTTAAAAAATGTTAAGGGATTTAATTATGAAATTAATGAAATCTTACCAATAATTCAGAGAAGAAACACATTACTCGTGCTTACGAGCACCCTAAAATCAACCACCAATAGTTCTCCCAAGTTTTCATACTTCTTAGGGTTCTACACTCTTGAAAATGGGTGAAAAAATAGGATAAAACAGGCTAAGTGTGTATTTATCTGGTTCCAAGGTAGCCAGGTCCCGCTTAAACAAATACTAGGTCGCTTAAGCAGTCACCACTTTTGCGGCCCAGTGTTGCATTAGCAATATCTCCCATCTACATGCCTACCGCTTAAGTGACCCTCGCTTAAATAGTAAGGGCTCCACTTAAGTGGACCTCAGTTGGTACATCCTGTCTGCTTTAGCGGACTTCGTCTTAAGTGACAAAAGGGTGATTAAGCGGGTGCAGTAGCTAGACACTTAGAATTATTTTGAGTCTCCACCGACCTCTCAGGATTCATTTAGAATCCATTATATGCAAACGAACTAAGCTACCTTATTAAATTCAAAATTTTAGGCTCAACTACACAGTCGACATTTCCATACAAGGTTGTTTCAACAAAAAGTAGGACCCACACTACGTTTCATTTTCCTTAACTTTTGGCCAATAACCCAAAATGTGTTCAAAAGCCTCAGGACCCGAACTAAGGGTCCACCTAGCCTAACATTGATGTTTTAAAGTTGTTGGAACTATCAAAATTGGAATATAAGGTCATTTCGCTAAATTTTTTGTTCGATCGCCAAATTTAACCAACGAAGGCTTAAAAATAGAGAATTGGTCTAAAAAAACAAATGAACTACCTGATAATCGAACTGTCAGCTCCAGGAAGTCATAAATGACTTGGTGCAACTAAAGGAAAGCTCTAAATGGTGAAAATTAGCATAAATACAGAAATGACTTAGAGTGTTATTACAATATCCATTACTATAGGATTTTTCATCCGTAAAAGTAAAGGGTTAGGATGTACCTAAAGTCTCAAACAGGTGAGGATACTGTGTCCACTTCTCCCTATTGATCTCCCAAGTAACCACCTCTACTAGGTAGTTCCTCCCCTAAACCTTAACTACTGTAATCTCTAGTGCGCAACTGGATAACATCATTAGCTAAAATGAGCATCGACTCCTCCACAAAGGTCAACCGCCGATCCAACTGAATCGGGTCCTATCTAAGCAAAGGAAATGCATCTGGAATGTACCGCTGAAATATAAAAACATGGAAGACCAGATGAACAATTGCAAAATCAAGGGGTAAGGCTAACTCATTTTCCACCTCTCCAACTGTGTGAAGGATCTCAAAAGGCTTAATATATCTGGGCCTGAGTTTACCTTTCTTACTAAACTTCATCACACTCTTCATGGGCGATACATGGAGGAATACCCATTACCAACTCCAAATATCAAGGAACTATCTATGGTCTGCATAAGACTTCTGCCTACTCTGAGCTGCCCTTAACCTATCCTGAATCACCCTGACTCTATCCAACGACTCTTGAAGAAAGTCAGACCACGGGGTCTAACCTCTGAGATCTTAAACTAGTTAATCAGAGAATGACATCTTCTACCATATAAAGCCTCAAATGGCGCTATCTCAATACTCGAATGGTAGCTATTATTATATGCAAAATCTATTAAAGATAATTTTTGCTCCCACTAACCTTCAAAATATATAACATAGACTTGGAGCATACCCACAAAAACCTAAATAATTCGCTCTGACTAACCGTTAGTTTGAGGGTTGAAGGTTGTACTAAGATCCATCTGAGTATCCAAATCCTCCTAAAAAGATCTCCAAAATCTTGAAGTGAATGCTGAACCCCAATTTTAAATTATAGATATAGGAACACCATGCAATGGACTATCCCACGAACATCGATATAGGCTAACCTCTTGTCACTAAAGGACATCAGAATAGGAATAAAATATGCTGACATAGTCAATAGATCAACAATGACCTAAATACTATTAGAACCATAGAAAGTACAAGGCAACCTATTAATAAAGTCCATGGTGATCTGCTCTCACTTCCCCTCAAGAATGGGCAATCTCTAAATAAGGCCACCATATTTTTGATGGTCGACCTTCACCTGCTGAAAACATAAGCAATGAGCAGCAAAGTCTGCCATATTTATCTTCATACTGCTCCACCAATA
This sequence comes from Capsicum annuum, assembly GCF_002878395.1. NCBI lineage: Eukaryota > Viridiplantae > Streptophyta > Magnoliopsida > Solanales > Solanaceae > Capsicum > Capsicum annuum. The sequence continues at coordinate 95,022,877 of NC_061117.1, read as the reverse complement.
ATGCTACCTCAAATCTCTATACATCTTAGATGTACCTAAGTGAATAGAATATTTAGAGTTGTGAGCTTCATGCAAAATTGATTAAATCAAATGTCCAACCCTCAAAACACAAATGCAGCCATCAAATCTCAAAGAACCCTCAGAAAAAATGGTATTCCTCTTGGACTCACCACTCAATATCTAATCACGGATAATGAAAAGTTTCATATCCTTAAAATGATGACTCCAAAATTGCTTAAATGAAGTAAACCTCACCTCTACATTTGAATGAATCCTCCTGGGATCAGAAATATTAAATCTCACCATCAAGTTGTCAAAGGACTGGATGTCCTATTCTAACGGCCTATGGGAAACTAAGATAGAAGCCAAACTAACCATACTTATTACTTTCTGGATCCAAGCATCCACTACTACGTTCGGCTTGCACGAATGATACAAAATAGAAATGTTATAATCCTTAAGCAACTCCATCTATATATGTTGCCTATGATTAAGATATCTCTGGGTCATAAGATGCTAAAGACTATAATGATCCATGTAGATCTCATAATACACACCATAAATATAATACCTCCAAATCTTAAGCATGATAACTATCGACACTAATTCAAAATCATATGGGTAGTTGTACTCATCCACCTTCAGCTGCGAAAATGCATAAGTCATGACTCAACCCTGTTTCATTAGAACACAACCCAAGACAACATCTAAAGTATCAAAATATATGATGAATCCTTACCCTCGATAAAAAGAGCCAATATAGAAGATGAAGTGACAAATTCCTTAAGCTTCTCAAAGCTCGACTTACACTCCTCGAACCATAAAAAAGAAACCTCCATCCAAGTTAATCTAGTCATCGGTGCTGTAATAGTAGAAAAATCCTCAACAAACATCATGTAGTAACCAGCTGAACCAATTAAGCTACGAACCTCAAACCGAGATGTAGGCCAGGCCTAATCACAAATAGCCTTAATCTTTGTTGGATCTACCATAATCTTGTAGACATTACATGTACTAGGAATGTCACTGACACAAGCCAAAGCTTACACTTAGAGAATTTGGTGAAGAGCCTATGATCTCTCAAGGTCTGGAGCCAAATCCTCAAGTGTTGCATATTGTAATACCCTGTATTTTCATGCTGAAATTCTAACCGCCGTTTCTACACATCTAAGCTCTAATCCAAGTGATTCTCACATGAATATATATTGCATGATCATTATCCTAGTCTATTTAGTATTTTATAGGTGGAGAATGTTCATAGCAATGACCTAAAACAAAGTTGAGCTAAGATCAATTGATTCATCCAAAGTTTGTCATTTGATTCTACAAGGGTCTACTTCAAATGTACATAACTCTTTATATACATGGAATTTTTTATCCCAAGACCTATCAAATTGTAGATAATTGAATTAGCTTTCCAACTATTCCAATTTTGCAAAAATAAAATACCTGAGCAAAAAGTTATGGCCATTTTAGTGGCTGAGGCAGTAGCACCATGTGATAAGCATGTAACGCACGCTCTATCGCACGTTAATAATTTTCAGGTTCTATTTCTGCATTTTTAAGGGCAAAAGTGGTATTTTTCAACCTCTATCCAGCTATAACACGGGATTAAACTCGTATAAAACCAAAAAAAGTTTACTTTCTCTCAAAATCACCAAGAACATTCATTAGGGTTTCAACCTAAAAATTCTAATATCTCAAGATTCAACCGTAGGTTTTTGATAATTTTTCACGATTCGAATTCCCTATTCCAATTAATCTCAATAATAGAAATCCGAAGTTAAGAATTCATCCAAATCTTAAATTTCAAGGTATGTGGGGTTTGAACAAGAACACCCTTTAATTCTTGTGCCCAAAACTTATTTTAGATTATAAATTACTGAATTTTTGATTATTTTCCATGAAATTCTAGTTGGGGTTTATACCCATGGTTGTTAATTACAATCTTATAAGGTTCCCAATGATTTAGAAGTGTAATTGTATGACTAATTTTAGATATTTATGCAAGTAATGTGATTTTTCAGATCTTTCCAAGTGAGTTTAAGCGTTTTATTGTGATTCTTGATTTCTATATTTTGACATTGTTGAAGTATTTTCAAGAAGTATATTGAGTATGATGTTTTTCTATGATATTACATGAGTATGTTTATATTTTCATGCTTATTTCTGAAATTTTCAGATTTTGAGTTGATTCATCAATATTTACATTATCAAGCATGAATCTTTTGGTATTTTATTACGAGTTTGATGTATGGGTCATCAACCTCTATTTAAAGATTGCTATTTTGAGAATGAGTTATTGAGGACTTATAAAGAATTGCAGGAAGTATGTTTACATTTCCATTATTATGAGATCTTTAAAGCTTTGATGATGAGTCTATCAAGATTTCAGGAAAGAGTTGTTTTTTTGAACACAAGTAAGAAAACAAATCCACATTTGATTGATTTATGATAAAGGGGTAGCATATTGGTTCCCGATGAAAATTGTTGAATTGTTTATTGTGGATTTTCTTTAAAGTTCTGAGCTAAGTCCGGGAGTAGTATTTAGCACCAAGCGGGAAGTGTGGTACTTCCCTAGAACTACGTGCCCCCATAGGATGTGAGCCTAAGGCTGATATAGTGATCACTAATGAACTAAAAAGTTAAGGTTCTATTCGATGGCAAGGATAGGACAACTCTCCCCAGCGTGGGTAAGACGTTGGACTCCATGTAGCTCACATGGTTTATGTCGGTTAAGAGAAACTCCCAAAGTAGTTCCCCACTCTATCTAAGATAAAGGTATATGTTTTTCAAAAGCTATGATTCCAAGATTTCTAAGGTTCTCAAGTGTCAAAATATTTAAGTTTTCAAAGGAGTTCTTAGTTTTCATGAGATTAAACTGTATATTCGGAAAGATGTTGTTTTAAGACATTATCTAGACTACAAGTTTGAGAACAAAGAAAGAATGCAGATTTAGAATGAAGTGAAATGACTCAAGAGATTTATACTAAATGTTTCATTATTCATGATTTATGAGATTTATATTTTAGATATTATTCAAGCTATGTGAGTCATTTATGTCAGCATGCATAATTTTATAAACTATGATGATATTGAGATATTATTTTATATGTGCATTGCACCCCCATATACTCAGTACATCCTTAAAGTATTGATCCATATATACATCTATGTGCTACATTGTCTCATAATATAGGTACAAGTTTTAGTATGCACATCAGACTCAGATAGTTGCAGATTTCAGCCAACAGATGATATGTCCTCCTACTTTTGGGATTTAAGTTAGATGTCATTATATATTTTATTTCTTTATTTTTCTTATATATTGATTAGTGATAGTTGGGGTCGCTTCCTAGCTATCTATAGTCAGTATTAGTAGAGGCTTCATAGATAGTTAGTAGAGTCATTGTATTTATCTCACTTTCTTTGTAAAAGCAGAGTTGTAATTATGTGAATTCACTTTTGTATTGATCAGATTCAGAAAAGATGTATCTTCCGCTTACTTTGTTCAGATTTATCTATCTTATTCAGTTGCTTATGAGTTATGTCAGTAGAAGGGTTAGCTTCGGGTCACTTATGATCCTAGGCACCGTGTGACGTCTTGGGACCTGATTTTGGGGTGTTACACATATGCTCCTCTATAATCCTCAAATACACAAGGATATCATCGATGAACATAATCATGAAGGAATACAAATAAGCCCTAAACAACGGTTCATCAAATCCATGAATGCAACTGCAATATTAGTCAACCCAAAAGACATCACTAGGAACTCATAATAGCCATAACAGGTCCTAAAGACTGTCTCTGGGATATCCTCAATCCAAATCATCAATTGATGGTAACCAAACCATAAGTCAATCTTAGAACATCATTGTTCCACGAAGTTGATCAAATTAATCATCAATGCGAAGCATAGGATACTGATTTTTCACCATCACCTTATTAAGTTACCAGTAGTCAATACTCATACGCAAGAAACCATCCTTCTTCTCACGAATAAGATAGGATATGCCCAAGTAGACATACTCAACTAATAAAACACTTACCCGAAAGATTTTCAAGATGGGAATTCAGCTCATTAAGCTTGATCAAAGCCATATGGTGAGGTGCCATAGAAATAGGTTTGGTACCCAGCTCAAGATCAATAACAAATTCAATATCATGCTCAGGATAAAGACCAGGTATATAAATAGGAAAAATATTAGGAAATTTACAAACTATAGGAACAGAGTCATGTGACAGACTATCCATTCTATCATAAAAAATAAAAGTGAGATAACACTACCAACCCCTCATATTAAGTCTCCTAGATAGAATATAAGAACTAATACCTATCAGATTGTAGCTAATAGATACCTACCATACAATTGGGGTATGTTAGGCATGGCTGAGATAACAGTCTTGGAAAAATAATCCAAGATCACATGATAGTGGGATAATTAGTCCATGCATAGAATCACATCAAAATATACCATCTCTAATATGATAAGATCAGTTTAAGTATCAAACTCTTGAATAGTCATGATACATGATCTATAAACTTGATCCACTACTAAGAAATCACCCATGGGAGTAAATACACAAAATGTCACAGAAAAAAATCCCAAGATAAATCTAAATGTGAGGCGTAATAATCAGACACATAAGAGTAAGTGGATCCTGGAAAAAACAAAGCAAAAATCAACTGATGGCATACTAAAATTATACCTATGATAACAGGTCTAAAGACTCAGCCTCGAGTCTAGCAGAAATGGTATACAACTGACCATGCCTACCACCTGGCTAGGCTTCTAATCAGTTTTCTGTCTATCTGCTTGAGGACGTCCATGAGAACCTTAGGGAGCACTGAATGACCATGCACACCACCTCTAGCTAGGGGCAAAATACCCTAATCATTGGAACACCCTGAGCTGAAGGAGCCATCAATCATGAGTACGATACTCTCGCGAGAAATGGATAGAGGCACCACAATGATAACATGCCCCTATCACTGTACTAAAACTAAAAGATTTGGCTAACCCAGTACAATCAGCTTGGCTAGAATAGCTAGAAAATGAACCCCTCAGAGACTGATCACTACTCTATTTAGGATGATCACTAAAAGTAGACTGGCCTCCATCGGTGATCTGTATTACGGTATGAAAAGTCCTACTAGATTGACCCTAATGCTAATAAGTATAACGCATAGGACCTATGCTGAGAATCACTACCTCTGAACCATGAGCCACTATGGTTCCCACTGAAACTACCCTAATATCATGGCCTCTTATCGCTGCCCCCTAAGGCATCGTGATGAATCTCCTCCATAACCTAAGCATGATAAAAAAACTCAGAAAAAGACCTAATGGCAATAAATAAAATCATTATATCCATACAGAGAGGAAATCTTAATCTCCTAAAAAAACATCAAACCCTCTCATACTACATAGTCAGAATACAGGTGGCATGCCTAGCCAACTCATGAAGTCTATCTTTATACTCCACAACAGTCATGGAGACTTGATCTAACCTTATGAACTGATCCCTCAAATAATTTCTAAGGCTAAGAGGCATATACTTCTCTAAGATGACGTTGGAGAACTGAGTCCATGTCATAGGAGATGATCCAGTTGGCCTTAAGTCAAGACGACATCTATACCAATGTTGAGATACCAAATCAAACTAAAAATTAGTGTAATCGACATCACGAGTCTCAACTAGGCCTAAATTATGGAGCCTATCCTCGCAGGCAATTGAAAACTCAGAAGCATTCTCACCCGATGTACCAGAAAATATAGGGGAGACAATCTAAAGAATCTACCCAATATCTTCTACTCATAAATACACATAATAGGTTAGGAAACCACTGGTTGACCAACTATCAACTGAGCAACCACCTATTTAGGAGGGATATTAACTCTGGGAGCCACAACTACATGTTGCGCCTCCTCTTCAGGACCCCTCTGATTCATAGACTGTGCACCATCATATAGTGCACCACCAACCAATCCTAAGAGTTGAATTAATGCATCTCTAAGCATTAAAAGAAAGATAAACCTTGATGAAGCCTAGGTTGGTCCCTGTCCCACGACTGGATGAGGTAGAGGAATCTCTAGGTCGGGAGCATGAATAGGTCCCCTTATCTTGGTCAATTGGGGTTACATCTCTAGATTGTCCTCAACCTTTAGTTCATCCATAAATCAGGATAGGATCCCTAGGCATAGAATCTATTTCCTCATCTTGTGTAGTAGTAGCACGTGTCCTAGACATCTGCAAAAGAGTGAAACTAAAGGAATCTTTAGAAATCAACTCGTTCTCTAAGCACTAAATGAGTGAAATAAGTGAATAACTCTAAGAGTATCGTATAACCTCTCAAAGATAAAAAATGAAAGTCATTATTCTGATCTGCGAGACTCTACTAGCCACCTGCTCTTGTACCAAAAATATTAATGAACCTAGCACTATGATACCAATTTGTCATGACCTGATTTACAAGTCATGATGACACTTACTTTATCCCGCTAGTAGGTAAATTTAACCATAGCCCAGAGGTAGAAGCAATGGGCTTATTTGGTAGGAAAAGGGCATAAAAGACAAAAATTTACAAGTAAAGACATACAATAATAATTCAAGATATAATAATAATAAAATTACTAATACAAAGTATAAGTAAGATAAAGATACCATCCCATAACCTAGTAGTGTCGGTACAAGAGCTACCAACAAATAAAAATATAAGTACTGTAATAGTCAAATACAACCTAATCTCGAATAATGAAAGACTAATATAGATAATTGAAAGAAAGAGGGAAACTCTGACTCTAAGAGCTCACCCTCTCTTCGAACCCAACTCAGCACAAATATCATATTAGCTACAGCTACTATAATAGTATAGTATGTGTACAAAAACCCCAGGTAGTCATTAGGAATCATAGGTTGACTAAGCTAAATTATGATATAAGTACAATAATATGCAATATAAATAAGCTAAGTCAAGATAAGGATAAACCTAGAATAATGTTGTAAATAACGAATAAATAATTTGTATAACAATATAAAGAACACATTATTATCACTACAAAATATGCCCCTTTAATAAGTGAGTGAAAAAAAGTAAATAACCAATGCGGCCCCCAAAAGCCTGGAGGGTGCAATCAAGGAAGTAAGTAACCGGAGTTTCATTGATTATCCCTATCTTAGCCACAAACAAGAATCCATCCATACTGTAAACTTCAAATTATAATCAACTCAATAACTATCATAATAGCCCATCACTATCGGACTTGAACTAGAGATCATATAATCAAATGTTGGACTTTAACTGAAACTCATATAATCTAATGCCAGACTTGAATTGGAACTCATATCAACTCTCAATCACCATAATAGAATAATAACCATGTAACCACCCTTTTTAAGCTACTAAACATGCAATTTAAAGGATATAAATCACCTATGAAGCTACAAAGAGCTAATAATAATCTTGGCCTAAGGTGGCCAGAGGGGCCCACTTCTAATCCCCTAAAATTTTTTCTAAGGTAAATTCTACCTCGGACTAGGCTAAGGTATCTAAGTTCACTTTGAGATGTTAAATGAGTCATCTTAAGCCCTAAGATATAAATTCTAACCTAAACATGAGCAACTAAGCCAATCACGCATAATTTACGATTACTTAATAGGCTAAAGTCCCAAATTATAATAATTATACCTTCAAGACCCAAACACCCAACCCATATATAACATATTATTATAAATATACTAAAATTAAGCTCAATATTCAATAAGGGTAAACCTATCCTACTTCAATGATGAAGAATGCCTGATGAAATCCGCTTAATCAATGAATTTCCCTTTCAATGAGATTCTACAAGATGCCACACTATCAAAATAATAACTTATTAATAAATACGAGAACAATGGTACCATTGTTACATTTTTGTGCTTTGGTTCCAAAATTACATAAAAATTCTATGTGGGATCCACTTATGAAATTGCACCTTGAAAACTGTTAATGCATCCTTTTATGCTCAAGAAATATTTACCCTTAAGAATAGTAAATTCTGAGCTCAAATGGTGTTACAATCAACCAACCAATATTTTAGGGGTTTTGTTAAATAATAAGGGATTTAATCATGAAATTGATAAAATCTTACCAAGAATTCAAAGAAGAAATGCATTACTCGAGCTTATGAACAACCCAAAACCCACTAATAGCTTTTTCTAAATTTTCACACTTCTTAGGGTTCTAAACTCTTCAAAATGGGTAAAAATGGGGTAAGTGGAGTATTTAGGTTCCTAGGTACCTAGGTGCTGCTTAAGAGGATACTAGGTTGCTTAAGCAGTCATTGCTTTTGTAGCCCAATGCATCTTTAGAGATATCTCCCATCTACATGCTTATTGCTTAAGCAGTCCCCTTGCCGTTTAAGCAGTAAGGGATCCTCTTAAGTGGATCTCAGCTGGGCTAGCCTGGTTGCTTAAGATATGAATTGGCCACTCAAAATTTGATACGCCCAAATTACAACTCTCTTACAAGAGTGTAAGCGGTCGTTGTCAAGTATATAACCCAACTAGGTTGGGGTCGAATCCCACTGGGAATATGGTGCTAATTAAGTTGTATACAGATTAGTTGAATTTTAATCGTTCATTTCCTTAAAATAAATAGGGAGAATTTGATTCAGTTCACAAATTAATGGCTTCAGTTTAACAAGATGAAATATGTGTAGTAGTATTGAAATTCAGAGAAATGGCAAGCTAGGGTTATGTCTACCTTATAGTTTTCAATACTTTCTATCTATGGGCTTTGCGAATTCATACATGTATCATGCTTACAGAGAAATATATTGTATTTAATAACATAACCTAGTGTTTCTCAACCATCAAGGACTAATTCACTTTAGTTCTCTCGAATCAAAAGTGTTTACAAAAATGATACAAAATCTCCAAGTAGTTAATCCTATAAAGGAATTAATGTATGAAATACGGGTTGGAAATCCTATTTTCTTGTCACTACTCTCTTTTCCGAACAACAACCTTTCTCTCGAACAAGTTGTGTTTTAAGGCATATCCTCTATGTTTGCAACCACGAGAATTCAAGATAAATGAAGAGAGTATGATGTAAACAAATCAATGCATAATGAATTCAGAACCTAAAGTAATAGATTGTATGTTATAAGGCTTCCATAACCCTAACTAATAAACTTAGCTACTCATGAATAAAATGGGAATCACAAGAGAAATATTCATCATACCAACAAGTAAACAAAATCTTGGTGGAGAAGATGAAGTAGCGTTTCTCCCTTAGTGCTAAGCCACCACTCTCCTCTCTCAAAATAATACAAAATAATGAATAATGAATAAAAATTCAGCATCAAGTCTTTTAATAATCCCTTCTCTCATACTTGCCTTCTAAGTCCCTAAACTAATTATAAATGACAAATTAGTCTTGGACATAGTTTCTAGGCGCCAGATTTGGTCCAACAAGCTACTTTTCTCTTGTGTTATTTGTCATCCACAATCCGTAGTCCCATCATGTCTCTATCTACCTCATTAACACATGAAATCATCTAATCATATAGGTTAGCTGAATTACATCAAAGTAGAGTAAAAACATAAGAAACTAGGCACTTTGTTCTCAAAACTTAGCTAAAATATGGGTAAGTTATGGTGCTTAGGCATATAAATACACTCAAGATTAGCGGACCTCCGCTTAAGTGATCCAAAGGGTGCTCAAGTAGTGCACCAGCTGGAGACTTAAAATTATTTTGAGTCTCCACTTACCATCGGAATTCATCTATGATATTATGTACGTAAATAAACTATGCTACTTTATTGAACTCGACATTCCAAACATAATGGAGCAGTCAAATTTTCATCCAAGGTTATTTTGATGAAAAATGTATTCCACACCCACGTGCTATTTTCCTTAACTTTTGATCAATAGCCAAAAATATGTTTGAAAGCCTCAGGACCCTAACCAAGGGTCCACCTAACCTAAAATTGACATTCTAGAGCTGTTGGAACTATCAAAATTTACATACAAGGTAGTTTGACTGAATTTTTCACCCGGTAGCCAATTTTAACCAATGAAGACTTTAATATAAAGAATTGGCTCTAAAAACCGAACAAACTGCTCAAAAATCGAACTGTCAGCTCCAAATGACTTGGGACAGCTATAGGAAAACTCTAAATATAAAAAATAAGCAAAAATACAAAAAATAACCTGGAGGGTCATTACAAAAACCATTTGAAAATAAGTTAAAAATGAGCTTGAAATCATTGAAAAAACATTTTCTAACTTTACTAGGTAAAACCCAAAATTCCACGTTTAAAGTCCCAAGTTTTGCTGATGTTTTGCAAGATAATCAGTGGATAATGATAGAAAATAGGTATAGAGGATTAACCAAACAATTTTGATAAAAAATCTCTTTTTAATAACCTACCTTGAGGTCTCAAGGTCCAAAATTGGTGAAAATAAAGTTGGAATTGTAAAAATAAGGTTTAAATACTATTTTGGTAGACACTACCTTCTATGAATATGCACTCAATCCTCCATATATATATAGAAGAATCTGACCCTAAATGGTAGCTTTATATGTGTGCAATAGCTTGGATGCATGTGCGATGACCAAGTTGATACTTCAACTCATTCGTGAGCCAAGGCTATATGCACATAGAAAGACCATATGGTTCATAATTAGTTGTGCTTTAGCTGAAGCTTAAGTGCAACAAAACTCTAAATAGACCCTTGGGATTTATTTTAGACCTTACAAAAATAACTTTATAGTGCTACTAGGCTAATTCTGATGCTTTTGACTTACTAAAACCCTTGAATTTACCATAAAAAGGTTATCTTTAACAAGTTACTCCCAAGAACCCTTTTTAGGCTAATATATCTAAATTATTATCAAAAATCAAAATAAAGACTCAAAACCTATGTCAACTGTACTACTAACTAAAAATAACATTCCCATCTAATTGAACTGACAAAATCATAATCTGATGCTCGGATTACAAAATATTGACCAAAGTTAAATATAACATATTAAGGCTACTCAAAACCTTAAACTCACATAAATCATTGTTGGATGCTTTAGGGACTATTCCAACAATCCCCATAAATCATAAATAATATAAAACAACCAAGAGGAAGAGAAAAATAGTTAAAATATAAAAATAATAAAAAATCACAATGAGGGTTATTATAGAGACTTAGGTAGTCACTATTATAGATTATCTTTGTATTGGTGTATTATTTCCATGTATTCCTCCATATCTAATGACTATAACACACTAAACCTTGGCCCTTGAAAAAAATCAAGGGTTTTGGACATTCTGTCCATGGTATGACTCATAGGTACCAATGGTACCCTAAGATACGACTTGGGGTATCTCTGTCATATGTTAGGAAGTGTATTTTGGTTAGGATTTTTCCCAAGGTATGACTCAACATCGTACTAGTCATATTCCAAGTTGTATGATGCTTATTGGGTTGCCTAGTTAAATCTATCCAAGATATGATTTTTGGGTAATTTTTGTATCCTAAGATATGACTTAGACCTAGGTTGTCGTATGATGGTCAGTATAAAGAAAAATGGTGGGGTATATGGTATGATTCCCTAGGGTATGACTAAGAGGGTTGGATCATACCCTCTCGGGACTTGGTTTATAGCTTTTAGGTGATGGTAGTTTGGACATTTCCCACATCAATTCTTTATGTCCCACATTATATAACCCTTGGTGACATCTCATAACACTTATTATAAGATCAAAATACTCCAAATATCCTCTCTAAAAACTCTCTTGAAGATTGGAGTCTAAGGTTCCTACTAATGTTCTTCAAATGGCTCAGGAGTCAAGTTTCTCTCCGGAATCTTCTTGTATAAGGCATGTACTTCTCCCTCATTGTTATTTACCACTAAAGGCATATTTTAATGTGTTTTAAACATTTATTATGAATATAAAATATTGGTTTTGGAAATATATGTTGAGGGTTTTGATGTATATTATTTTTTCACATGTTATTGTTGATGGTTTTCACATGTGGGTGCTTGTTGGTTTTATTTTAACAAATGAATCATGGGTAACCCTTATTTTGATGGTTTATGCCTTGGTTTTGGTCTTGGAAAAGGTATGCCCTCAACTTGTTTGATAAAAAGCCTAAGAGTATGTTTTTACTCTATTGTTCAACTTTCATAGGGACTATTGCTTGGAATGGTTTAGTAATTGAACCCTAAATGGATTTGGATAGTTTTGCATTAGTATAAATGTTTTGCATGGTATAGATTGCTTAAATTTTTTGGAATGATTTTTAAATGGTTTTAATGGTATGAATGGTTTAGAAAGGTTAAATAGTAAAACCATGGTGGTTATGAAATCAAATAGAATGAAAACCTTATAGGGTACATAGGAATCCCCCAAGTAATCTTGATAATAATGTACTTATGGGGTAAGTAGGAATCCCCCAAGTAAATAAAATAATATAACCTATGGGGTATATGAGAATCCCCTAAGGTTGGCTAAGGACATTGCTTAGAAGCTATAGTCGGTATGATGATACCACTTGTAATAACCTTGATTGATAATAAATAGAGTAATGGTTTGGTTGGATGGTAATGGTTTTAATTGGGAAATAATGGCGGAGTGTGATAGTTAATAGTAAAGGTGGGATTCCAAGGGGACGAACACTGGAAACTTATGTTTGCCGACATGAGTATAGGTCATGACAATCTCATATATGATACTTCAAGGGTACACAGAAATCCCCTAAGTATATTTGTACATTTGTATCATGGAGAGCGAAGGGTACTCGGGAATTCCCTACTCCTATGGTATCTCCGATTCATGCGGCTACATGTATTGAGGCCTGTTTAGGGGGTTGAATTGGACCCATATAGCACATGGGTGGATTATGACGATTATGTTATGTATCCCTAGGTTAATAGGTTTAAAGGAATGCTAAACCTCATTCCCTTTCCCGATATAGATTATATAATATTTATGTACATGTATATATATGTATGGTTGTAAATGTATATGGATGGTTTACTTGGTTTTAAAGGTTAGGATTATTTTATCTTTATCCTGAGTTCATGCTAGTATTCACCCTCTAACCCTTCTTTGGGCGGTTGTATCCCTATATGATATAGGAATTAACCATACTACTCTTCTTGCTCATTGATTGGATTCGAGAACAGTCAATATTGGATTGAAATAGTGAGCTTCCATAGATCAAAAGACATCTATTTTATGTCATGGATTACTTTATGTACTTTTGTCTTCTCATAGACTTTGTTTTTAGCTATGGTCAGGTGAATGTCCCGACTAGGTAATCTTTGGTTTGGTTTAAAGGCTTTGTATGGACAACTATGGATTTAGGTATGGATTGATTACTATACATACATATACATGGGATTATGGTCTTAGTTTTTTCTTGGTTATTGATTGGATATCGAGTGGTTGGACTTGCTTGGGTTAGGCATGGTTATGGACCTATCCCAAAGTCCTAGATCGTGCATTAAACTATTATTTCATATGTTTGGTGTTCATCCAACTCTGGGTATATTTATATATAATGGTTGGTTTAGTCGAGCATTAGGGTGGTCTCCGATCCTACTTGGACTTGGGATTGCCCATTATGGTAAGGCCTCGATTTGGGTTGTGTCAAGTTGGTATCAAATCCTAAGTTTTAGTTTCATGGGGTATCTATAGAGCTATGTCAAGTAGAGTATTGCTTATGGGTGTTTCATTTACCATACTTATAATTAGGAGGCTACGAGGTAATTAGGAATGTTTCACTATTTTGATGTTTTACTTTCAGGCTATGGAGTCTAAGGTCTTGAAATCTTCCCTAGATCTTCAGTTGGTTCATCTTTTAGATCATGTCCTCTTAATGACCTAAAGTTTGTCGAAACTCACGTGTCCCACTTAAGGATGACATAGATGGATCTAGTCCAGCCCTTGAAGGACAAACTCGGTTAAGTTTTCCAGCTTCTGGTTTTCCCCGTGGAGTCCTACCGATCTCTACTAGTCCTATTTTAAAAGGTGGTACTCATGGTCGGTTACCTCAAGGAGGGGTTACCAATGTCGAATTTTGATATTTTATTAATCTATTAGCCCAGATAGTGACATATCTATCATGTCAGTCCAGTCCTATTAGTATGGGGAGGAATAAGGCAAGGTCGGGAAATAGGGAAGGTAAGGGGTCTCGCTCTTTTGAACAAAAGAGAGACCAATGGTATAGTGGTAAGAGGTCTAAGAGAAAGAGTTGGATGGGTCCTATCTCCTATTCTATGGCTTGTTCTCCCTACCTAAAGTTAGGAGGCTGGCATTTTCAAAGTGGTAATGCTTCTAGGTCACAAGATGCCCAATCTCAAGCCATTAGGGCCCAGTCCACATCATCCTACCCTCTTTGTAGATTTTGTGGTCGATCGCACCATAGTTGTTGTAAGGAAGGAAGGAATCGATGTTTTAGTTGTAATAAATTGGGTCACATACAATAAGAGTGTCCCATAATGATTGCCTCTTAGGAAAATAGGACACCGCTTACCACGTCTCTAGCTCTTGCACTAAGGAGTGTTGCTTCTAGCTCCGAAACTAATCTGATCATCTCAATGCCTTTACTATTTCTCAGGAGTCCAAGGCAACTTTTGATGATGACACTGGTACATTGAAAACTCTATTCTTATTATGTATATTGGTTACTTGGTTTGGGGTTCTTTCTTTCTTTTGTGACCCCACTTGTGGTTGTGTATTTTAGTTTTCTACCCGACGTTATTTTGGACTCTTTTTGTGTTTCTACTCTGGTAAGTGACTCTATGATTTCTAGAAGAGTCTATGGGGATGTGTTGTATGTGTTGGTGTTTTTGGATTGATTTGACTTGGATATGGTGGATTTCAATGTCATTCAAGGGATAGATTGGTTATACTTGTGTTATGCATTATTAAATTATCGAGTCCATACAGGTTGTCTTTAGGATCCCTAGTGAGTCAGTTATGGAATGGGAGGATGGTTTTATTTCCTAACTATTAAAGGGAAAGATTCGCATTTTGTATTCGCCTTAATCCCTAAATATAAGTCTTGACTTAACATTACATTATTTATGGTATATGGGACTGTGTTTCTTTTGATGTCCAGTCCTAAGGACTCTTATTATTGTATGGTTATGTCTGATTTGTTCTTCTTTATGGTCTAGGTGGTTGCTATGAAGTACTTAGTGCCTATTATGTCATGTCTTATTTCAGTGGTTTTGCCTAGGGTAGAATAGATAATTCTTATAATTTGGTTCCTTAATAACCCTTCTTACGATTAGAGTGGTTGTGGCTTAGACAACATGGTGATGTTTCAAAAATGAGGAATATAAAAGTCCCTAAATGGGGGAGAGTCTAGGGTGACTACTAGAGTTAAGGCTTTGTAAGGTGAGGTAAGGTTGTTGTCATGAGAAGTGGTTAGAAAATGAACAGGTGGTGGAAACCTTTATAAAAAATAATAGATGCCACTAGACCTTTGAAAGAATAGATCATACCGTGGGTATAGAAGAGATAGGATTGAATGTTGTGATTGATAATATACCAATCGTGGTGTTGGGTACCTAAATTCTTAGTTGGAGCAGAACAGTATTTCAGGTAGATGTGCAGAGTAGAGCACGGTGGCCTAAGTTAACTCCTTTTTCTTTGGATAGGCTTGAACATTGAAGTAGTTTATGGTTAAATTTAGGCTCTCATAGTGGTGTGTCTTTAAGAAATTTTAAGTTGAATTGGACTTGGTCTCTATCATGAGTTTCGTTCATCTGGAATTCCATGTGTTTATGTTGAGGTAAGATGTGGGTGGTCCTTAGTTTGTTGTTTTCAGTGGGCGGTGTTGGTATCTCACACTCTTTGTTCTGAAAAGGTCCTAGTGAGGATATTTGGTTGGTAAGTTCACCGGATGTGAATGAAAGGGTATGGCTTCGGTGAAGGTTCTATGGTGGAGCCAAAAGACCGAGGAAGTCATTTGGGAAGCGGAGGCAGACATGGAGTATTGGTATCCATGTTGGTTTTTGGAAATTCATGCACAATGCATGCACTCTTTGACATATCTTGGTATTCTACCTTGGTTAAAGAAAAAGAATGGTTTCTCTTACATCTTTGTTTGCTAACTTAGTTAGAGGTCGAAATGAAGGTGTTAGGGTTAAATCGTGGTTAGGATAGTGGTGATCTTCTCATCTTGGTTTATTTTTTTATTTTATAAATTTGGTTAGAGGGAAGTTTGAGGGGTGTTAATGTGTTATCTTATTCTTGTTCTCGTCCGTACCCATCTTTCGAGGATAAATGATCCTAAGTGGGGGAGAATGAAACACCCTAAACCTTGGCCCTTGCAAAAATTCATGGGTTTTGGACATTCTGTCCATGGTATGACTAATGGGTACCAATTGTACCCTAGGATACGAATTAGGGTGTCTCTCTCATATCTTAGGCAGTGGATTTAGGTTGGGATTCTGCCCCAAGGTTTGAATCAACATCATACTAGTAATATGGTTGGATACGAGGTGTATGATACCAAGTCATATGATGTTTATTGGCTTGCCTAGTTTAATCTGTCCAAGTTACTATTTGTAGGTACTTTTCATACCGTAAGATATGACTTAGACCTAGGTGGTCATATGATGGCTAGTATAAGGGACAATGGTGGGGTCTAGGGTATGAGTTAGGGTACTACCCATACCCTAGGGTATGACTATGAGGGTTGGGTCGTACCCTTATGGGACTTGGTTTTTAGCTTTTAAGCTGAGAGTAGTCCGGATATTTCCCACCTCAATCCCTTATGTCCCATGTTATAAAACCCTTAGTGGCCTCTCATAATATTCATTAGAAGATCAAAACACTCAAAATATCCTCTCTAAACACCCTCTTGAAGATGGGAGTCTAGGGCTTATACAAATGTTCTCAAAGGGCTTAAGAGTCTAGTTTCTCTCCGAAATCTTCTTGTATAAAGCATGTACTCCTAACTCATTGTTATTTCCAACTAAAGGCATATACTCCTCCCTCATTGTTATTTCCAACAAAAGGCATGTACTCCTCCCTCATTGTTATTTCTAACTAAAGGCATATTTTAATGTGTTTTAAACATTGATTATGAATAATGAATATTGGTTTTGGAAACATATATCGAGGGTTTTGATGTATATTGTTGAACGTTCATTTAAATTGTTTTTAACATATTTTTGGTGATGGTTTACACATGTGGGTGCTTGTTGGTTGTGGTTTAAAAAATAGGTCATGGGTAACCCTTATTTTGATGATTTATACCTTAGTTTTGGTTATGGTAAAGGTATGCACTCAACATGTTTGATAAAATGCCTAAGAGAATGTTTTTACTCTATTGTTGAACTTTCATTAGAACTATAACATGGTATGGTTTGGTAATGGAACCCTAAATAGATTTGGATGGTTTTGCATTGATATAATGTTTTGAATGGTATATATAGTTTAAATGTTTTGGAATAATTTTTAAATGGTTTGAATGGTAAGAATGGCTTGGAAAGGGTGAATAGTAAAACCATGGTGGTTATGAAATCAAATTGAATGAAAACCTTGTGGGGCACATAGAAATCCCCCAAGTGAATGAAATAATGAAATTAGTTTGAATGTTGAATGTCTTGTGGGGTACATGGGAATCCCCAAGCAAAGACTAACTTATGAAACACTTGTGGTGTACACAGAAATCCCCCAAGTAACCTTGATAATGTTGTACATAGGGGGTACATGGGAATCACCAAAGTAAAAAAAATAATGTAACCTATGGGGTACACGGGAATCCCCTAAGGTTCGCGAAGGACATTGTTTGGAAGCTATAGTAGGTATGATAATACCACTTGTAATAGCCTTGATTAATAATAAATGGAATAATGGTTTGGTTGGATAGTAATGTTTTTAATTGGGCAATAATGGCGGAGTGTGATAACTAATAATGAAAGTGGGAGTCCAAGGGATGAACATTGGCAACTCATGTTTGCCGATATGAGGATAGGTCATGACGACCTCATTTATGATACTTCAAAGGTACACGTGAATCACCTAAGTATATTTATACATATGTATCATGGTGAGTGAAGGGTACTCAGGAATCCCCTACTCTTATGGTATCTCTGATTTGTGAAGTTGCACAAATTGAGGCCCATTCAGGGGTTACACTAGACCCATATAGCTTGTGGGTAGATTATGATGGTTAAGCTACACATACCCAGGTTAATGATTTTAAAGGCATGCTAAACCTAGTTCCCTTCCCCGGCATGGATTATATAATATTTATGTATATGTAAATATATGTATGGTTATGAATACATATGGATGGTTTACTTGGTTTCAAAGATTGGAATTATTTTATCCTTATCCTGAGTGCAAGCTAGCATTCACCCGCTAACCCGACTTTGGGCGGCTGTATTCCCACGTGATGTAGGAACTCTCCATACTATTCCTCCTACTTATTGATCGAATTCAGGAATAGTCGGCATTTGATTGAAGTAGTGAGCTTTCATAGTTTGGAAGACATCTATTTCATGTCATGGATTACTTTACATACTTTTGTCTTCTCATAGACTTAGTATTTGGCTATAGTCGGGGGCATATCCTGACTAGGTACTCTTTAGTTTGTTTTAAAGGCTTTGTATGGACAACTGTGGATTTGGTTATGGACTAGTTATTATACATATAAATACATAGGATTATCGTCTTAGTATTGGCTTATGGTTTTTGGCTGGTTGGTATTTTTTAGGTTGGTCATGGTTATGGACCTATCCCAAAGTACTGGATCGTGCATTATGATATCTCATCATATGTTCAGAGTTCATTCAACTCTACGTATATTTATATATGATGATATGTTTGATCGGGTATCAGGGGTGGTCTCCCATCTGGGTTAGACTTGGGATTGCCCATTACGATAAAGCCTTGGTTTTTATCGTGTTAATGACCTTTACAATTATGTTATTGGAGGGATAAAGGAGGTTTAAGGGGTTCTTAAGGATAAATCCCTCTTTGTTCAATTGAAATCCAAGTATTGATTCTTATAGGTACTTAGATAGTTTCCATGAGAGGTCATATGCCTTAGGGTTGATATATTCTAACAAGGTAGATTTCACTACTGTCTAGTTGATTGGGACAATAAGATAATGGTAAATGATTGTTATTAAGAGTAGACTATCTAGATCATCTCCTCTCTCATAGAATTGACACAAGAATTTTTTGATGAGTTTATTTAGAAGCATGAGGGGTGCACGTACTCGAGCTATCATAGAATTAATAATGGTTTTAGTGATACATCATCGCAGGGCAGTAGCTCTACCGGTAGGGGCCATCCTTATCAACATAGTAGGGTAGCTTATGTAGCATTACAAATTCTGATAGTAGTTATTTAAGGTCTAAAATTATTGGTTAGAATTTGGGACTGATTTCTAGAGGTTCTCATTTTGGGTGTTTAGATCGCAACGGGTATTTGATAATGCTAAATTTATATGTCAATTAAGTGCAAGGCTTTCATTGGCAATATATTTAGCCATCTTTAAGTCAGGGTAGAATCCATGAGAAACAATATGAGTAGCGATTGAGTAAGTTCGAAATAAAAGTTGCTTGCTAAGTTCAAACCTATGGTCCAAGATGGTTTGGGGGCTTTCAATGATTTCAAATGTAAAAGTAATTCTTGGGATTCAAAGGGACTAATTCGAGACTAATAATAATAAAGTTTAATTAATTATGCACAAATCCTAGGATTATGCTATCCTACGGGCAAGTTATGCATGGGAACATGATAATTTGGAGAAAAATCTAATCATGATGATGTGGTAGGATAGGGTGAAAGTCTTTGAGGCTAGTATTTTAATAAAGTCTCATAGATATCACTCATTGATCCTTTCGAGTACCTAATGAGTGTGTCAATTAAAGCCATTCAACACCTCAATTGGGTATCCCTATTTCTAGGATGATACCCATATTATAGTCAACCTTGTAATCACCCTTATGTCTAAGATAGTGAGAATTAGTAACCTATTCCCATAAATTATCTGCTATTGCCTTGGTTCCCACACCCTTTTTTCAAGGATGATATGGGTACCAAAAGTTTACCCAAACCCCTCTTTCAAGAATGGTTTGATCTTTCAAAAGCTTGGGATTTTCACCCATCAAACCTATTTGGGTAATTGGGCCTTTCACCCATAAATTTCAATCAATTTAATCAAGCAGTAGTAGAACTTATCATTAACAAACTATAATCTACACAAATACATCACAACCCATACACAGTTGCACCCTAATCAAGCATAACCCCCTGAGGTAGACCTAGCATATCATAAGGATAATGAAAACAAATATACCAAGATGTCCATCAAATTTATTCATAAGAAAAATAAAAGGAGGATACACCACACTTTAGACTCAAATGAATCTTCAATAGACAAAGTTAAATCTACACTTTAGAGTTCCTCTAGTAAAATCTTACCTCAAATTAGTATATATTTAAGCCCCAAGCTCCAATAGATTACAAAAACCCTAAACTAAGAATGGGTGGTAGACTTGTGGAATGATGGTGATTCCCTAGAATGAATGGGTTTTGAGCCTTAAATGGGATTTGGCACCTGCTGTCCAAAATGACATAATTGCCCTTGGGAATAATCCTGCTAGTCCGCGATTGTGGCAGCTTATGCACAATCGCATCAACCATGAATGCATTAAGATCACTGTGATCGTGGTCCTTTGACATGTCTTGACTAGCTGCGATCGTAATCCATAGACCGCGATCACAGTAACTGAGATCGTGTTCTGCTCCAGATCTACTAGCTGTACTTCTTCTCTCTTTTATGATCCTTTTCAGCTTGTATCCATATCTTTCCTTCTCATAACTTATATGCCTATAAAATATGGATATTAGTTTATTTAATCACAATTATGTCCCACTTATTTATTCAAAACATAGTAATGTGGATAAATGTTTAGTGCAAATGAGTGGTAAATTCACTACTCATTAGTATTCTAGTTATTTTAAATAGACCTACTATTGTATTATTGGTAGAGAATTTTATGATTATGGTGATTTGGTTCATATAATAAGGGATTGGTCTAGATGTAGGCAGGGTCATCCAGAGCAAGGTTCTCAAATGAAAATTCATTAGACATCAACACTGCTAGCTAAAGGAGGTGTACAGAGTAGTAGTGTGATTCTCATATTGCTTGGGTTACAATCCAAGTAGTTCAAAGGAATGGTCATGGAATTGCTTAGTTTGGGGGGAAAAGTGGTCAGTGTTACATATTTTTGGGTAGACCCGAGCTAGAGGCCTCTAATGTAGTTGTTATAAATATCATACCAATTTTCCATTGGTAGGCTTTATTATTTATTAACCTTGGATTTACTTATTACAATGTGTCTACATACTTTAAATCGGGTATTAAAATGTATTGAATTTACTTGATGTGTCTATTCATGTTTCTACTTAGGTAGGTGATTCCTTAATGGTTGATCATGTGTAGCGATCTTATGTTATGACCCTTTTGGGATACAACACTTAGGTGGACTTAATTATTCTTGATATAGTAGATTTTAATCTGAACTTGGGTATAGATTGGTTATTTTTGTATCATATTTTCTTAGATTGTTATGTCAAGATGGTTACCTTAGTTACATTGTGTTTATCAAGGTTGGAGTGGAAGGGTACTCTATTTCATATTTTAAAGGTGTTATATTATTTCTTAGAGTTTGACATATGACGGAGAAGGGGTGTCTATCTTACTTGGCTTATGTGTATAATATAAGTGCCAACATGCCTCCTTTAGAGTCCATGCAGGTGGTAAGGACTATCAACAGTTAAAAAAGGTGACCGTTTAGAATAAATATCATCATTTTTATATTAGTGATTTTTCTTGATCAACTTTAGGTGCCTCAGTATTTCTGAAGAGTGATTTGAGATTGGGGTATCATCAATTGAATATTAGGGTTTCATATGTCGCTGAGATAGTTTTTAGGGATTGATATACTCATTATGAGTTCTTCATGATGTTATTTAGGTTGACTAACACGCTATAGGTGTTTATGGAGTTAATGAATAGAGTAGTTCAGTATTATCTAGACTCTTTCATGGTTGTGTCCATTGATATCTTGGTGTATTCCAAGAGAGTGACCAATCATGTTAAGCATTTGAGGATTTTACTTTAGAGGTTAAACGATGAGAATTTCCAAGTTCTCAAGGTGTGAGTTTTGGTTGAGTATTGTGTCATTCTTGAGGCATGTTGTGGTCAAGGATGTATTGTAGTTGATCCGACCATATTTGAGACGGTTTAGGATTACTTTAGGTCTACTTCTCCTATCGATATTCATAGTTTATTTGGTTTTTTAGATATTATAGATGGTTTGTTTAGAGATTCTTTCCTATTGTGGCTCCTTTGACTAGATTGACTTAGAGAAATATTTTTTTCAATCGTTTGATGTATGTGAGGAGAGCTTTCAAAAGCTTATTACTTTATTGACTCTAGCACCTATTTTAGCCTTATATGTGGAATGTGAAAGTTTTATAGTGTATTCTAATGCTTTAGTTGTTAGACTTGGTGGTTTTTTATGTAAAAGGGAAAGGTTATAGCATCTGTAATAAGGTAGTTGAAGATCCATGAAAAGAACTACCATACTCATGACTTAGAGTTGGTGGTGGTAGTATTTATTTTGAAATTTTAGTGGTATTACTTATATGTATTACATTACGAGGTGTTCACTGATCATCACAACCTTCAATATATTTTCATCCAAAAGGATATAAATTTAAGGCAGTACTAGTGATTAGAGCTATTGAAGGACTATGAATTAACTGTTTACTATTATCCAAGGAAAGCCAATTCTCTGGCGGGTGCCTTGAGTAAGAAGGTGGTGACCATGGGTAGTCTTGCTTTGGTGGCTAAGGAGAGACCTTTCGCTATGAAGTTCACAGTTGGATTATAATTTCATACGACTTGATAGTTTCAAGCTGAGTAGAGTCTTTTTTGTGTTGAGGCACGATCATTGTTATTTGAGGAGATTAAAGGTAGGAAGTTTGGGGATGGAAAATTGTTCATCATCTAAGATAAGGTGTTAAGCAGAAAATCTCTTGATCAAAATTGCGTTTATAGGATTAAGGATTGGATTTGTGTTCCTAGAGTGGGGGATTTTAATAGAATTATCATACATAAGGCTTACAATTAGAGGTACTTTATTCATCTGATTATAGAAAAGATGTATCATAATCTAAAGCAAGATTATTGGTGGTGTAATATGAAGAAAGATATCATGGAGTTTATGGATAAGTGTATGAATTATTAGCAAGTAAAGTATTTACATCATAGATTGGGTGGTTTGACTCAAAGGTTGTTTATACCTGAGTAGAAGTGGGAGCACATCACTATAGAGTTTGTGTTGGTTTAACTTAGACTTTGGGAAAGTTTGACTCAATTTGGGTGATTTTGGATAGATTGTCTAAATCAAATCATTTCATTCCAATGAAAGTAAACTACAATGTGGAGAAGTTAGCAAATATCTACATTCGAGAGGTATTCTAGTTGCATGGTTTGCCTATTTCATTCATTTTAGTCAAAGTTACTTATTTCACTTCATACTTTTAGAGCTATATTCAATGAGAGTTGGTTACTCAGCTAGAGATGAGTATGAATTTACACTCTCATACAAATGGGTAGTTGGAGTAGACTATTTATGTTTTAGAGAATATGGTTAGGGATCACATGATTGACTTTGGTTGTCATTGACACTAGGTTTTGCCCTTGGTAGAGTTGGCCTACAACAAAAACTATCACTCTACAGTTGAATGGTATTATTTAAGGATTTTCAATGGGAGGGAATGTAGATCTCTGATTGGGTGATTTGATTCCTTTTACGGTAGACCTTGGGGTATGGAATTAGTGAGAGGATTCATGGATAGTATGAGGTTGATTTAAGATCGATTGCCAAGAGTAGACAAAAATTTATGCATATCAAAGGGTTCATGACTTGATGTTTGTGGTTGGTGAGTGGATTTTGTTAAGGGTGTCACCTATAAAGGGTATGATGAGATTTGAGTTCAAGGGAAAGATTAGCATGGGTTCATTGGACCTTTTAAGATCCTTCAACGAATTATAGGGTGGCTTATGAGTTGGCTTTACCATTGAGCCTTTGAGTTGTGCATCTAATTTTCCATATCTCAATTATGAAGAAATACTATTCTGGAAGTTTTCATGTGATTTAGTGGGGTTTGATTGAGTTGGATCAGAATTTGACTTTTGGTCAAATGACTGTAATGTTTTGGATAGACAGACTAGGATGTAGATCTCTAAGAGCATCTATTAAGAAGAAGCATAAACTAGTTGATGAGGCTGCATAAGATATAGAGTCAGAGATGCACAGTAGATATCTCCAACTTTTTTATAGTTCAAGTAACTTCCGTACTCCTACATTTGAGGATGAATGTGTGTTCTAGTGGTGGATAATGTAATAACCATCATATTGAATTTTAGATTTTTGTATGTTTTGCCCATTTTACCCCTCCCTGTAGTTGCATTGTAGTATTTGTGGTTGTGTGAGTAGGTGTAGTGGTTTTCAAGGTGGTTGGTTGAGTTTGAAGTGAGATCTTAGTTTTGGAAGATATTGAAGTAAATAGGATTGACTTTAGTCAATATTTGGAGCTTTAGACGTCGTATGGAAATTTAGTTAGTTTTGTCAGCTTCAAAATGTCATTTTTGGGTTAGTAACACTCTTAGTTTGGGTCTCGAGGTATTCAATTACATTTTGAATCATTGGTTGGGTGTTGGTTAAATATGGCCTAGAGTTGAATATGGTCAACATTCATTAATAACAATCTTTGTTAGTAGTTCTGATGGATCCATTGATTATGAAATATCGATGTAGCATCGTTCTGTTTGATAGTATAGTTGATTTGTGTCCATGGGATCTCGATAGTCCATTCAGGATATTTTTAAACTTGGCCTTTAATGGTGCACCAAGATTATGCATAATATATAGGGAGGGGAAGAAGTAAGACATATGAAACGCGTTCCCTAAGACCCGTTAAAGATAGTAAAATAGCCACTAAACATAAGAAGAACTAGATAAGTTCAACATATAGAGAATAGCCATTGAAAGATACGAATAAGAGTAATCCAAAAACAGAAGGAGATGGACCAACTCCATACACTAAAAGGTCACCCTTATCTCAAATCAATAGCTTTGCTCAAGGGAGACATCAACGATGATGACTCATACTAGGATTTGCATTAGGGGAAAAGATGCAGAAATGTAGAATGAGTACCTAAACACACGGTACTAAGTAGGTATCATAGGCCAATGGAGCTCAAATAAAGTAAAAGTATAATAAAGTGCAAAATTTGCTAAAGGTACTAAAAGAAGGGTCAAAAGAGAATAAAAGGCAAGAAGTAGGAAAACACTAGACTCATAA
Source organism: Capsicum annuum (assembly GCF_002878395.1). Classification (NCBI taxonomy): domain Eukaryota; kingdom Viridiplantae; phylum Streptophyta; class Magnoliopsida; order Solanales; family Solanaceae; genus Capsicum; species Capsicum annuum. The sequence goes on along the minus strand of NC_061117.1, from coordinate 94,997,464 downwards.
GTAAATAACTCTAAACACGTAAATAAGAAACTAACTATAACCTAACTGGCCCCCCATAAGCCCAAAAGGTACACATAATGAAAAACAAACCCAATCGAGCCCATATAAGCACAGTGTATGCAAAAATGAGTAATACTAACATAAACCAGGTATGATAGTAAGTAAATGATATGCATTGAATGCACCATATTATCTTTCTTCAGCAATACCCATAAACCATATGCGGACTCAAGCCAGATTCCCAACCAAAAGTCAATAACAATGCATGCCAGACTCAAACTGAAGGAAAACAACTAATCAGGCCTAGACTAAGGCATCTAATTACAAATCAAAGGATATCAAGTACACTAAGTCAAGTCCTACATGAGAAGAGACTACCAAGCCTAAGAATTTCAAGACCGAACTCTACTCTGACGGCCCATAACTGGCTATAAGGGTCATTAACACCTAAAATATTATTTGAGCCATAATGCCTCACCAATAATTAGCAAATTATCACACCAATACATTAAATGAGAAAAGTCTAAATGTAGGTAAGCGGTAGCCTACCTGAATGCTGAAGAACACTCTCGGAAATAACTAAATTGGAAGTTTTCCCTTCTAAGAAGACTCTAACCGCTCCCATGCTATCAAAAAGTAATATACTCATCAATACAAGAATAATGATATCCATATTGAAAATAAAGTTCTTTGGGTCAAAAATTGGGCTAAAAATTCACCCATGGGGCTCTCTTACAAAATCTAAAAATTGGACCCTCTATAACATCCCTCAGGAAACAAGGAGCTTGTGCTAAAAAATTGAGCACCACCAGCTCTCCATTCGTGCTCCAAATCAACTCTCAAAGTCTAAGAAAACAAGAACATAAATTAGAGAATTAATACAAATCAAAGTCGGGAACTTATCAATTAGGCAGAGATATATTCAGGGGAATGAACTATCAATTTCCCCCAAGATCAGTGTACAGTTAAACACTAATTTTCCAAGCTCCAAAGTGTGATAATGGTGGAAAACATGGAGCAAATTGAGGTAAAATTTTGAAAGAGGGGAATATATACCACCAACATTGGACAATAAAGCTACTCTTATAAGGCAAACTTTTAACCACTAAAGTGGTCCTAACCATGATGAACAACTCCCATATATGTAGCTCCCTAATTACTAAAGTGGCCCAGCTAAGGAAATAAAGGGGTTACTTAGGAGATAAATGTTCACAACATTAACATCGGTTACAAAAGTGGCTCTCAACCAGTAAGGCAGGTCCACTAAGGTGACAAATAGGTCGCTAAGGCAGCTGCACTAGATGTTTTATGCTAGAATTTTCAGCCAAGTTAAAAAACTCCGACCAGGTGCTCAAGATTTGTAAGAGTCTCATTCCTGCAAACAAATTATTCTACCCTACAAAAAATTAAATTCAAGACTCAATAGAACCATCAAAATTCCCAACTGAGGTCATTTTAACAAAATATGAGCCTAGAAGACTCAAGACCCAAACCAATGGTCCTCTAGCCTAAAATCCATATTTTGGAGCTAACAAAACTGTCAAAATTCTTATCCAAGGATGTTTACTTGATGTTTAGGCCAAAAACCTATTTCTCAACTTCAACAACTCCAAAATAGTAAAAACTAACATAGAAACCCAACAAAATACCTAAAGTATCAATCCCAGATAGTTATAAATGACTTAGGGCAGTTATACGAATGCTCTAGTTTCAAAAAATATACAAAAAGAGGAAAATTACCTAAAGGGAAATTATAGTATCCACTACTAAAAAGACTTCTATTCACGAAAGTCAAGAGTTAAGAAATACCTGAAAGCTCAAACTGGTGAAGATACTAAATCCTTATGTTATGCTTAATCTCCTAGGTAGCCTTCTCAAGTGGATGGTGTCTCCATTAAACTCTTATAACCAAAAACTCTCTTGAATATAACCGTCTTACATCCCTGGCTAGAATAGCTGTTGACTCATCTACGAAAGTCAGCCTGTCATCTAATTAAACTGAGTCCCACTAGAGTAGGTGAGACTTATCTGGAATGTAACATTGTAGCATCGCCACATAGAAAATAGGAAGAATTATAGAGAATGTTAATGGAAAGGATAACTCAAAAACTATATTTACATCCTTATGTAGAATATCAAATCGCTAGTCATACTTGGGGCAGAGGTAGTCCATATTTCCAAATTTGATCACGTCCTTGATGGGCAACACTCCAAAGAAGACATAGTCATAAACTCCAATCTCTAACACTCGAAGCCTACAGTTGGCGTAACTCTTCTACCTACTCTGATTTACCTGTGGCCTATCCTAAATCATCCTAACCCTATACAAAGAATCATGAAGCCAGTCTATACCCTAAGTCCAATCCTCAAAAATATCAAACCACACCATTAGATAAGCACCTCCAACCATATAATGCCTCAAATAGACCATCTGGATAGTCGAATAATAGCTAGTATTATATGAGAACTCTTCCAAATAAAGGAATTGAACTAACTAGCCTTCAAAATCAATAATATAGTCCCATAACATATCCTCCAAGACTTGAATAGTCTACTCAGACTGGCCATTAGTGTGAGGGTGAAATATTGTGCTACAATCAATAATACATACCAGAATCCTCCTGAAAAGCCCTCCAAATGTTAGAGGTGAACTTAGTGCATCTATTAAAGATAAAGGACACCAGTACCCTATGAAAATAAACTATCTCATAAACATAAATTTGGGTCAACCTCTCTATATTGTAGGATATCTAAACTTGTTATTACATCAGAAGATTTGATCAAGTGATCAATAATGACCCAAATATTATCAATACCTCTAGAAGTACGTGGAAAACCTATAACAAAATCCATAGTAATTAACTTCGACTTCTACTCGAGAATGGGTTGTATCAGAAGTAGACTACTAGGTCTTAAATGCTCAAACTTCACTTTCTAAAAACACAAACACTGAGATGCAAAGTCTGCTATATCCCTATTTATCCTACAACACAAGTAATGTATCCTTAAATCTATATACATCTTAGTTGTACCCGGATAAATGCAATATATAAAACTATGACCCTTGTATAATGTTAATAGAATCATATCACCAACCCTCAGAATGTAAATACAACCCTTGAATCTCAAGACACCTTTTGAATATATGGTGACCTTCATGAACTCACCCTCTAGGACTTGATCTCAATTTCTATACAGATAACAATATTCAAGTTGTTATGCTAGAATCTGCATAATCAAAGTAGACCTGGACTTCACACTAGAAAGAATCCTCCTAGGGTCTGAAATATCAAGTCGAACTAACCTATTGGCTAAGGATTGGATGCCCAAGGTCAATGATCACTCCAAAATAATAAAGGAAGGCCAACCTCCTTGTACTCATCGCCTTTTAGTTCTAGCCATCCGTTAACATATTTACCTTTCATAGATGGTGTAGAATAAAAATGGTATAGTCCTTTAGCAACTTTAGCCACATGAATTGCCTTAAATGAATCTCTCTTTGACCAAGAATATATTGTTGGCTATGATGGTCGGTGAATAACTCACATCAAACACCATAAATTTACTGTTTGCAAATCTTAAGCTTAAAAACTTCCAACATCAACTCCAATTCATAGGTAGGGTAGTTGTGCTCATGTAACTTTAGTTGTCTAGATACATATGCAATTACTCAGTATTTTTTCCTCAAAATACAATCCAAGCAAATATGTAAAGCATCACAATAGACTAAAGGTCCATGATCCTCAAATAAAGGAGTTAAATTAGAGTTGAACTAACTAAGGCCTTGAGCTTCAGAAAGATTACCTCACACTCATCGGACCAATAAAATATAATATCCCTCCTAATTAATTTGGCTAATGGCACTGCTATAAGAGAATGTATTTACAAATCATCCGTAGTAACCAACCAACCCAACAAAATTGTGAATCTCAGTTCGAGTGGGCCTATCCTAATCAAGAATTGACTCAATATTTGTTGGGTCTATCATAATCCCATCCTTGGTCACACATTCCCCAAGAATACTACAGACTCAAGCCAAAACTGACACTTTGAGAACATGGCATAAAGTCGTTGATCTCTCAAAGTATGATGCACAATTCTTAAATATTGTTGATATTTCTCCCTACTTATCAAGTAAACAAGGATGTCATTTATAAATATAATCGTGAAGGTGTCACAACCCAAATCATAGATCATATAGGTACTTACCCAACTCTATCCTAGATAGGAGAATCGTTATCATCCAACCTTTAATCATTCCAAGAAAATATTGTTAAAACCTTAAGAATTCATAAATAATAACTTTTTCCTTTAAAATAAAACTTTACAAAGTACATTGTAGAATTAAATTCATAAATTCCCATAACCTATTCTAAATTGGTACAAGAGCACTAAACAAATGAAAGAATGACCTGAGACACAATATCCATGAATGAGTGAGATGACAATAGCTTCTAAAGAATAATCACTAATATACCTAGAGAAACTCCAACAAACTTGCAATAAGGTTATAGCCCCAAAAAATAGTAAATGTAATAACAACACAACCATATATACTAGTAAGTATTATAGGTCGATCAGGGTTAGAAAAATATAAAAACATATAGCAAACAAAACAAATTCATGACAAGTATACAGGAATAATATGTGAACATACTTAACTTACTTCATCGTCCAACCTAACCATCTTTCCTTTGTTTAAGCAATATTAATTTATCCTCAAGGTGTGATTAACTTACACAATTCCATGGACCAGCTTAACTCACATCTTTTATGAACTTACCTTGCTATAATAACTCCACACTTCTATCTCTCTCTCATTAATCATTTTTCTTGACAAGCCTGTCTCCCTATTATACTATCATTAATCATCAGAATTGCAACAATCAAGATAATAAATAGCATCAACAATTTTACAAGAAGGAAAACTACTATATACATCAAATATATTACTATATGGATAGGAGAATAATATTTATACATAATTTAGGACGTACTTGGTATTCACACTTTTCTATAATGCACAATCACGATCATCAACATAACCGGTCTACTCAAGTAACCATAGTATCTCAACAAGGTTTACCACAACACACTCATACACACACACACACATATACATGAACATATATTTAAATAAATATGATGAGTGTATACATGTAAGATGTACATATCATCTCAATATCATCATACCGCATCTCAATATCATTTTTACTATTATTTCAATATCATTTTGATACCATCTCAATACATAATATCTCAATGTCATTCTCATCAAATAATTGGTCTACATAAGAAACCATAATATATCATCAACATAATTGGGTTCACTCAAGAAACTATCAACATCATTCTCAATATCAGATAAACATCATCCCAAAATCAATTATAAATGCAAGATGAAGTCAATAATTACAAATGAAAAAAAGTGAATTACCAACACTCAATTCAAATCAGATACAAGTAACAATGGTCAACACAAAACTTAAATTAATGACAACCAAGTAAATATAGTCAATAATAACAAGTAACGCCAAAAGTGAATTCATCACTTATTCAAATGAGCATTATCAAACACTATCATCAATCACAAACATGTCTAAAAACCAATCAATTAAGTAACCATTTTAGGAGTGCACATTCGACAAAGATCGATATCTACACTCTAATTTAACATCTTATTCAATTCATTAGTATAACCCCTTTTTATTCATAATGGATCCAGTAAATTCAATTACTAACTAGCAACCCTTACACTCAAGTCATCACTAAGTTTAAGACACTATCCTCTTTAGCCGATCATTCAATCACTCGGTACTATATAACTTACAATTATGGCTAGAGTCGTACATCTCACACAAACTTGACTTTAGGTTCTTTAGTTATGACATCACACTTTCTTATCACAATTAATCCTCCTAACTATCTTCTAGCAAGAATATCTCATACTTTAAAAATACACAATATTAAATTCACTCTTTTTAAGGTATTGAAGACTAGTTATATGGATAACAAGTTCTCCTACTCCTATTATTACTCATATTCACATATTAAACTTTACAAAATCACTAAGTAAGCCATATAAATAAAAACACCCATCAAGGAATCCACACAAACACGACAACACACAATTATTTCATCATTACATTACTATGTTTTATACATTCAAACTCTATGTCCATGGTCCTTGATATGAAATATCCCATCAACTATAGTTATTACACACAACTAATCCAAGTCTACGACACATTAAACTGTAGCCTATCTCAACCAAAGATCTTGGAACAAGAAAGTTATACCAAGGTTGCTTTTTTCCTCTACTTCATGGCCCCATTAGTCCAATTAGCTATAAATCAAAAAATTATAGGAGTAATTAAGCAATTACTCTTCAAATAACTACTTTGAGAATTTAAAGCACTAATTTTACCCCTATTCATGGTGTAAAAGATTAATTAACCATTAACTAATTCTATCATACTCCAACCATCTCTATTAATGGAGTTTCAAAGCTAAAGATTCTATTTCTATTGAACTTAAGGTTCCCAAGAATCAAATTTCATATTTTAGAATCAATAATTCATGTTAGGAATCATTTGTAAACAATCTAGAAGTATTTCTAAGTGATATTACCTTAACCCATATGTTTTCCCAAAATCTCATGAACTTAGAATTCTAATCCCCACGAATTTCACCATTCAAGATCATTCTAATGATTTTAATATGTTATCATACTAAAGATGAAGAATATGATGAAATAATATACCTCAACAAAGAATTTCCACACTAGTACTTGGAAAATTGCCTCGTTAGTGCTCTGGAATAAAGTTTTTGAGTTAAAAACTCAAAAGTCATTAAAACCAGTTTATGTTCTACCATTTTGTCATTGCAGCGGCCAAATTATTACTACAATAGCTCTACTACAATGGTAAATCATTATTGCAGCAATGACAATTTTTAGAACAGGCAATCTTTAGTAAAATGGACATAACTATTTACTTCGTAGGTAGATTAATGAATGATCAAAGACATTGGAAAAAAGACCCAAAGATATTTTATTTGGTGGGTATTGGACCCCATAAAGATTTATATTCTAGGAAGAGTGCTCATTTGAAGTTGTCCTTAGTTTATAGTTAGCTCAAAATTCAATCAATAAAAACACTTTCAACTTAACTTTGTGCGAAGAGTATTGTATGAGCTTAGTTCATGTCTAATGCACTCTCACACAAAGGAATTGGTACAATAACCTATGATGAATGAGGTTTATATTTCCTTTCTACAGATATTTTTAGTAACAATAGAATAGATTATTATAGAAGGAGTCCAAATAGGGCATGAACAAGTGGTTCATCAAGTTTATGAATATTGGTGAGGTGATCTTAGGTGTATTTATATGTCTAAGTGTTAATTATTTTCAATTTTTTTGTCTATTTAATAAGATACATTGCATATATATTCATTTGATTAAGCTTAATTTATTTCATAAAGTAATGGATATGATTAGTGTTTCAGGACTACACTTTTGGGAAGATTGAGCTTGATTAGGTGTTAATACCATACTTGTGGATAATTAAAGGCATTAAGAGCAATATTCGGAAGAAATACAAGCTTAAAAAAAGTTGGAAAGGCTTCTACAAAGCATGAGACATAAATCAAAGTGGAGAGACTATACCTTATTAGGAAATTCGAGTTTGAAATACAACTTTGTGCCATAAAAGCTGAGCCTAGAGATAAAGGTATGTCACAGAGCTAGCCAAAATTTTAATGGCACAAAATAGTTTTAATAATTGATAAGGGAATTCCATGACCCTTGAGTCACCCAATAAGGGTGTGGCACAGTGGAGTGTTTTTGATAGCTTTTACCTTTCTACCGTAAATTGGACACTTAGATTCTATTTTTTTCATTCTTGGATGGCTTCGGAGAGAAAAATACATGAAAAAGGCTTCAAATAGGGTTTTTATTCTTCTCTTTTTATTACTTACTTCTTGTATGAACTACATTAATTTGGTGATTGTAAAGTAGATTATGAGTGGCGAAAAACCTTCTTTCTAGGTTTGAGGCTACGAACATGATTACTTAGAATTTAATTAAGTTGGTTTAAAGTTGAGTATGATATTTGGCTATTCATACATTCTTTTAATTACTCTTATATTGACTTACATCCTTAAGAATATATTTATATTTGTACTATAAGCCCTAAATAAGGAACATTAATTTTGAACGTAGAGCATTTAGAGTGGGTTATTATCTTTTAAAGAATTTAAGACTGGATTCACAATTAGGATACGAATATACCTAATTCATCCTATTTGGTTGAAATACAGGATAACATACTAATACATTTGAATTAGTTCTCGCATTCACACTTAATGATGTAGTTGTAGGGCTAATTTAGATAGACGATTAGAGACTCGGAAGACCATTTCACGTTATTAACCTCGTGAATCAACAACCAAGATAGTTAACTTAACCAACGAGATTATATTTCTTTATAGTATTATTCAAATTGACTCAACTCTGGATTTCTCTTTATTATTGTTTCAAACACTATATTCTAATTATTATCTATTGTTATATTTTTTGTTATAAATCATCCTTGTCTAACTTTAATAGTAGCACTTGAATTGGATTTCTTGCTAACCATGAAGTCCCTATGGGATTGATATTTGTCTCAAAAGGGCTACTTTATTACTTGTATAACCACATACACTTATGTGTGCAGTTGCACGTAATAAGTTTTTGGTTCCATTCGATGAGGACTTCTTTAATTTTTAGATTTACTACTCTGTTTTATAAGTGCTGACAACTTGGATATCTATTAAACTTGTAATTATAAGTTTGAATCTTATGTAAGATGGCAAAGGAAAGGGATTTAGTTGAACCATATCCCAAACCTGAGCAATGGTTGCATCAAATAAGGAGAGAAGTAGCACTTTACTATCCCATCTCATAATTTTAATAGTTCAAAACCATTCCTATAGTCATGGGTGATGAATAACCAATCTGTAGGATAGTGCGTAAAGTGATAACACCACTCCTAACCAATGTTATCTCCGCCATCCATAGGTGAAAACTGGGGGTAGATTTGAGGATAAACAAAACATGGTGCAATTATTGCATAACAGTGAGGAATTCCAAGCTTTCCATATGAGGACCCACAGGTCCACTTTTAAAATTTCTTGGATATTAGTAATACTTTATTCTCACCTGAGTATATACGTAAGGCTTACATATCTTACCATTTTCATTATTGAGGCAAGCAAATAAGTTGTTGTAGGCAGAACCTTCAAATTCAATCACAACTTGGGACAACTTTGCAAAGAAGTTCCTCGTCTGGTTCTTTCCTTTTAGAAAAGCTACAAGGTTGAGGAGTGAGATCTTGAGTTTCAAACAAAATCAAGATAAGAATCTCTATCATACATAGGAAAGGTTCAAGTTTCTTCTCCAGTATTATCCATATCACTAACAGACCAATGAGGTATTACCATATACTTTTGTTGAAGGGCTTGACCATAAGATAATTATTTTTCTAGAATAAGCTATAGTTGGTTAGGCTTTGAAGAAAACCTATGATAAGATATATGCTCCCCTTAACCAAATTACACAAGGTAATACCAAATAGTGGGGTGATATGTCTAGAAGTATGGTAAATAAGCCTACTAGTATGATAGGTGTAGGAAGTATCACATCTTTGACTGCATAGTTAGCCCTCTTTCATAACCAAATGATCCATAGTTTAACAATTTAAGTGTGAATCAACCTCAGATACAAGTTAGTATAATTCAACAGGGTAAGAGTTGGTATGAAATCTATGAAGGTAATGACCACTCAACAGATTTATGTGGATCAAGTCTAGAGTTAGTGAATTTTTTGGGCAATGCACAAAAGGAAAATCGTAACTATGATAATGCCTATAATTGCAATTGGCAAAGTTAGTCCAACTAATCATGGGTCGCTAATTAGGCTCAACCTCAGCAATTTGTGCAGCTTCAAGGTAATCATAATGATACTCAGGCTAGCAATATAGTGGAGACATTAAAAAATATCCTTTCTAACCAAGAACAAATGGTTGTAGAGATAAAAGATTACCAACTAGCTCAAAAGAATTTAGAGACACAATTAAGCCAGTTAGCTCAGGTGCTAAACACAATACCTCAAAAGGGTTTGCCTAGTGATACATAAAATCCAAAAAAAGTGATGGAAACCACCTGGAGGAGTGGTAAAGACCTGATTGATGCACCTCTAAAAAGAAATCATGAGGTACAAGAAATTTGATCATACTAAGGTAGCTTTAAAAGCAAGTGGAAGTGAAAAAAATAGAAAAAAAGGGAAGCTTGAGTACCTAAATAAAATTTAGTTGAGAAACAAGAGAGACCACCACTACCATTCCCTCAAAAGAATAAAAGACCCAAAGAGGATATTTGTTTTATGAAGTTCTTTGACACATTTAGAGAACTCACATTAACCTTTCTTTAATAGATGTTTTGTAAGGAAAATCCAAGTACACTATGTACTTACAAGATGTGTTGAAAATTGATGAAGCTTGGTGACATTAAGACGGTAAAACTTAGTAAAGAGTACAGTTCTGTGCTGATGAGCAAGATAACTTAAAATCTCAAAGACCTTGGGAGTTTTATCCCTCCCATACAAATTTGTGAAAGTGACTTGGTACATGCTTTGAGTGGTTTAGGGGAAAGCATCAACTTGATGCCCTTTATAGTGTTTAATACTCTTAGTTTGAGAAATCCAAGGCCCTATTTAGTTATGCTCTGGATGGAAAATAGAACTAGAGTGGTCCCCAAAGGAATTATAGAGAATGCTCTCATCAAGGTTGGTAAGTTCATTAGTCCTACTGACTTTATTATTCTTGAGTATGAAGCAAATTATAGGGTGCCAATCATATTGGGATACCCATTCTTGTCTATTTGAGAAACATTGATAGATGTTAGAGAAGACACTCTTAAAGTGAGATTGAATAATGAAGAAGTGGTCTTCAGAGTGTACAAAGCACACAATACACCCTCACAATATAAATATTTATTCATGATCATAGATATGGAAGTAGATAAGTGTAGGGGAGAAGTACAAACCTTCATTTACCTCTTCGAACTCCCTTATGAAGTTGCCCAAATTAATAATTAAGCTTGAAATTGAGAAACTTAAAGAAGAGACTAAAAAGGTAAGTATACAAAGAATTATAGACTATGAGAGTGAGCACTCAAGAGGTTGGAAAAAATAAGAGATGGACTCTGATTAAGAGAAAAAGTATGAGAGATAGTGGTTGAGAGTTAGGAATTTAGTCGTGTTGCGATAATAAATTAGGCGCTTCTTAAGAGCCAACCCAAGTTAAGGTAGTCGTTTTTATTATTTTTAGTTTTTTTTTTTGTATAACTTTCAATTTTTTTTTTTGAGTCAATAGGTTGAAGGTAAGTCTGATTACCTGAGGTCTAAGCTAACGAGTATGGGAAGACTGCGAGTGGGGTCCTGCAGATCTCTTTCATGAATAGGATGCTACTAGTTAGGTCTAGAGGCCTCAAGGAGTATTCGTAATCTTTTTTAATTAATTTATACTTTGGGGAACAAAGTATACTTTTAAGTATGGGGTGGGGAATCATCCGATTGTCTAGAGTAAAGTGTTGCTATAGGATGTCTAGTTTTTGGCTAAATTTAAAAATAACAAAAAGATATTTTCTTTGGTTATTTTTAGTGTTTGTTGCATTGTCTATCTCATAGAAGAACACTTCAGCAAACCCTTGATATTTATTTTCAATTCTTTCTTGAGTGGGATTCCTTTGAACCTAATATCCTTGTGATTTTTAGGAGTAATTTTAGAAGTTTTGTCATTACGAATAAATAGAGATGTTTGTGCTCGGTGTTATGTATGATTACATGATGCATGTTAGTTTTGGAAGTCAAAGCATGTGTAGTGAGTTGAATGACTATTTTTGAGACACCTAGGCTCATTTATTTGACTCTTATATGATGGTAGCTTAATTTTGAATTCTTGTTATTGCTTGTTTGAGAATCTATAGATATCCTTTTTTATTTTAAGCATGTTCCATGTGTGAGTGAGGTATTTATTATATTCCATGTGCATATTCATGTCTAGAACTTTCCTAGTGTGTTTACAAAGTTAAATAAAGAATCTTGAGCTTAGGAGATGATATAGACAATTCTTTGTTAGGAATGTCTTGCACCTTCTTTATCTACCCTTAAGTGTGATCTTAGTTATCCCCCATTGAGCCTTTAGCCTATTCTTGGATAGCCTTATATGTAGCTTATACCCTTTTTATCAATTGACCATAATTTTATCCAGAACACATAATGACTTTAGTTAAGAAATTAAAATATTAAGGAGTGTAGGATTGAAGAAGGAAAAAAGTTAATGTGAATCCCCAAAATGATAGCTATAGAAGTGTTGAAAAAATTTGTGTTGTGGTTAGGAGTAACGTTATGAAAATGAAAAAAATTGATCAATGAATCATGTGTTAATGGAAAATACTCCCTACTAAAGTTGTGTGAACTAGCTTAAAGAGATAGGGAAAAACAAAAGAGAGGTGGGAAGATAAAAGTGGTGAAAAAATTTATCGGTTAAAGAGGAGTTTAATGTAAAGTGTGATGTATTAAAGTTCTTAGGGAAGATATCACTATTACTGACCAAAATGGTTCCTACCTATCTCTTAGCCTACATTACAACCCTTAAAGTCCTACTTGATCTTGAGCTTGATATTTCTGATATTAGTGGAGTATTATACTAAGGTTAATCTATGGTTTATCCTATGTGACATGTGAGTTCTTTGTGGAAAATAGCGGAATTTTACTCTGGCACCCATTCTGTGTTAAATTGCATATTTGTGAGTGAATATAGGTGCCTCTCTTATGGTGAGGGCGCATGATTAATGATGGATAGGTGACTTATATGATCTCTTTATTGAGTAATGCATATGAGTTTTCCAACTTGGTGGATTTAATTCTTGAGGATATGAAGTCTTAAAGTAGTATTCATAAGTTTACAATTATAATATGGCATTCCAAATGTGGAACTTGCTACCCATGTAGTCGTTGTAGTTCTAGATTGTCTGTCTTAGTTTAAGTAGTGATGTTAGAGTCTTCCTTGATTCTCCTTAGTGTAAGGAGTTATTCAGGGAAGAACAAGGCTATAAGTGTGGGTTGGTGATCTTGGGCATATTTATATGTCCAAGTGTTAATGATTTCCCACACTTTCATCTATTTAGTGATCTAAATTGTGTGTAAATTCATTTTATTGAGATTAATTTGTGTTTGTAAACTAATGGATATAATTAGAGTTTTAGGACTATACTTTTAGGAAGATTGATCTTAATTGGATGTCAATACCATGGTTGTGGATGATTGAAGGCATTAATAGCAATATCGGGAAGCAAGATGAGCTTAAAGAGAGTTGGAAAGGATTTTACAAAGTATGTGACACAAAGAAAAGTGGAGGGACTACACCTTATTAGGAAATTAGTGTTTGAAGCACAGATCCGTGACATAAAAGCTGAGCTACGCAATAAGGGCGTGCCACACAATAAGGGCATGTGATAAGGGCGTAGCACAAAGGGTGTTTTTGATAGATTTTACCTTCAACTTAAATAGGACACTTAGCTTCTATTTTATTCTCTCTTGGATGATTTGGGAAAGAAAAGCACACAAGGGAGGCTCCAAATAGGGTATTTATACTTCTCTTTTCATTGCTTAATTCTTATATGAACTACATTAATTTAATGATTGTAAAGTAGATTATGAGTGGCTAAAAACCTTCATTCTAGTGATGAGGCTATGAACATGATTACTTATCATTCAATTAAGTTGGTTTAAAGTTGGTTATCAAATTTGGTTGTTTATATGATCTTGTAAATACTATTATATTGACTCGCAACCTTTAGAATACATTTATATTTATATTGTAAGCCCGAAAGGAAGAGAATTAATTTAGAACGTGGATCATATGGAGTGGGTTCTTTGTTTTTAAAAGATTTAAAGATAGGATTCATAGTTAGGATAAGATTATACCTAATTCACCCCATTTAGTTCAAATACGGGATGACATACTAATACGTCTGAATTAGTTCTCACATCCCCGCTCAATAATGTAGTTCTAGGGCTTATTTAGATTGATGGATAGAGGGTCAGAAGACCATAATCATATTATTCACCTCGTGAATCAACAACCAAGATAGTTAACTTAACTGATAAGATTGTATGCTTTGTAGGAATGTTCAAATTGCCTCGACCTTGGACTCCTCCTCATTACTGTTTCAAACACTTTATAATTACATTATTGTTTATTGTTACATTTTAAATCTTCAAAACAAAAAATATATTTTTTTTATAAATCACACTTGTCCAACTTTAATTGTAGCACTTGAATTAGATTGCTTGCCAAGAATCAAGTCCCTGTAGGATTGATATTCGGCTTGAAAGAGCCACTTTATTACTTGCATGACCACGTACACTTATGTGTGCAGTTGGATATAATATTAGGCATTGGTCAACACAAAAGATATCACCATTAACTCATAAAGGCCATAGCGAGCCTGAAGGTTGTCGTAGGGATGTCCATCGCTTGAATCCTCAACTAATGATAGCCGGATCTCAAGTCAATCTTAGAAAACATAGCTTTACCCTCAAGTTGGTCAAATAAATTATCACACATGGCATAATATACTTACTCTATATAATCATCTTATTAAACTATCAATAGTCGATACACAAACACATAGAGCTATTTTTTTTTCACAAATAGGATAGGGGTACCCCACGAAGAAATACTTAGTCTAGTGAAACCTTAACTAGAATATCCTGAAGCTGAACACTAAGATCTCTTAACTCTATGGGAGCTATACAATATGGTGAAATAGAAATAGGTCTGGTTTATGGATCAATATTTATAGCAAAATCAATACTGGAGGCAAGGCAAGTCAGCAGGGAAGACATTAACAAACTCACAAGCCTTAGAAATAGAATCAAGTTAAGGTACGTTGGCACTATTATCACAGACATAAGGAAGATACGCCAAATACTGCTCAACACTAATCTCTTTGCCTAAATGTAAGAAATAATGCTAGGAATGCTAAGCTAACAATCATGGTAAATCAATCCAAGACTATATTGTAGGGAGATAACTAGTCCATGCCCAAAATAGCATCAAAATCTACTGTGTCAAGCATAATAAGGTCATCCTAAGTGGTATACTCCTGAATAGTAACCAAGTAGTATCTATAAACCTGATCCACTATTAAAGGATATCCTATAGGAGTATCTATATACATCGCCATAAAAAAAGGCTCGCTAGATAAATCCAAACGAGTAGCATAATATAAAGATACTTGAGAATATGTAGAGCCCAACTCAAACAAGAACGAAGCTAGTTGATGTTAAAGTAAAATCATACGTATGATTATCGATTCTAATGCCTCTACCTCTAGCCTAACTGAAAGGCATATAATTATCAATGACCATTGCAAGATTGAGAACCTAGCTTACTACCTATCCTACCTAACTTACCACCTATCTTACCCAACTTACCACCTCCATAAGAACCCTATAAACCATCCTTAGCACATTAGAAGGAACCTTTAGATAGTGGTGCCACTATTTAAAGAGGCTGAATTATCTGCAGTGAAGGCCCAATAATCCCAAACTAAGGACACTCTCTAGAAAAGTGACTAATAACCCTATAATCAAAGCATACCCTAGGTGCTTTACTCTGATGAGAGGGTCCTATTGACCTAGAATGGCTACTATATCTTGAAGCCCCCAACAAAATTCCCAACGATGGATTACTAATGCCCTGAACACTGAATCTCTATAACCAAGATGTCTCCTATCTGAAATCTAATGCACACCATAAGCTGGCCTACTAGATTGACCATACTATTCATATGGCTATTGCTACTAGTAATATTGGTAATGCCTACTGATATATTGATACTATATTATATTTAAACTGATGGCAGGGTATCTTACTGCAGCCTCCATAGGCCTTGAAATATATATCTTGTACAGTGCGATAATGATCAACAATATTTACGAATAATATTCCTGAAGATACCATGATCTAAATAGCCAACTGAGTTGAAGTCTCAACCCTCTAATAAAGCATTGTACTTTCTCATGCTTGCTAGGTAGACTTATAGTGGCATGCTTGCCTAAGTAATGAAACCTAGACTCATACTCAGATATTGTCATTGACCTTGATTCTACCTATATGTAACACCCTAAAAATGGTCCCAGACGTCACACGGTGCTTAGGACCACAAGTGATTCCAAGCTAACCCTTCTACTGGCATAACTCATAAGAAACTAAATAAAATACATATATCTAAACGAAATAAGTAAAAGATTACTCTTTTTTGAATCTGATCAATAAAAAACTAAATTAGAATGAGTACAATTCTTCTTTTACAAACAAAACTGGAATCAAATACCTTAACTCTACTGACTGTCTATGAAGTCTCTACTAGCATTGACTTTAAGTAGATGGGACATAACCCCTAGCCATCCTAAATCAATACGACTGAATAAAGAAAAATAAAATATTGCTCAAACTGTATGATTAGCTCGAGCCCTTGAATTAAGAGGACTCATCACCTGCTGATTGGAAGCTGCAAACTATTTAAATTAACTCTAAATCTATTTTAATTCTAACAACTCTTCTAACATATATCTCTTCCGTACTTTTTAAATTACTGTGCTTTGATACCATTTGTAGGGGGGTGCGCGGATTTAATAGGTATAATAGATTTAATAGGTTTCTAGTGAATCTATTTTTATTAGTGCGTGGATTTTTTGTTTCAATATCTTTTAATAATTTACTTTTTTCGTAAGATATATTCATTAATTATTTTATCCTGTAGTAATTGCAGAGTTACAAATTCTTGTATAATAATTTATCCTATCTGTGCTATAATGTATATCTAATTCTAGATTTTCAATGTTATTTATTATCTTATGTTGTTCTTCTCGTAGTGAGTTTTTTAAATTATATAAACTATCACATGTACTTTTATCTAAATTTTCTAAGGTTTTTTCTATCCATGCTAATTTTTCTTTTAGGTCTTCCATTATTTTCTTAATTCGGTTTCTATAATTAATTTGATTATTTAGATTTTCTTGATTTTCTCTAGTTTGTCTAATATATTCTAACATATCTTAATCTGAATAATATCTTTCTGGGTAAATTTCTTCGTATAACTGTTCTAGGCAATTTATAGTTTCAATTTCATAGTCTATTACTTTTTCTAATATTATTTTCTTAATATCTATAATTTCTATGTTTTTAAGTATATATAATATTAAAACTTTAAGATAATCTAAATGATCTATTTTTAAAATTGGGTTTATTAAAATATTTTATAGTTGTTTGTTTTAGCCTTAGTAATTTTTGCTTTTTTTTTTTTTATTAAGAAATTTTATATCTTTATTTTCCATGTATTTATCTATATTTATTTTTATCTGTTTTTCTAGTAACTGCGTATTTTTTATATCTTTTTCTAAAAATCTTATGTAACTTATCATCGTAAATATTTGTAAGAGTAGTTAGGTAGTTGTGGTATATAGCTTACTCTAGTCATATAATTTTCACCAAAAGCTTTTTCTAATATTATTTTTCTTATATCTGCTACTTTTATATTTTTAAGTGCATACAAAATAAGTATCTTGAATTTATCTACCATCATATCAGATATATTATCATTCATTTTTCATAAATTTGCTTTTTTCAAAATATTCCCTTCAATCATGTACACAACAAAATATGGTCATATTGGTTTACTATATACTAGATTATTCTTAAATAATATGTTCTTCCGTCACTATTAACATGGTAATCCGGATACTTTTTCCCTTAAACAGCGCCTCTACTCTGGTTACTCCCCGCCACGGCTTCTTGCCTCATTGGTTTCACCTTTAGGATGGCATAGTCCTTAGGGATATTTCTCCGTTTCCTCTTTGTTAATAAACTTCTTAACATATTATTCTTCGAATAATTCTACTATAAAGTAACTAATATGAATTTATTTTATCATATCATGATTGTTGGGAATTATGAAATTAGCTATTCATAATTATAAATAGATATACCTGTTCCGGTAGCTTTTATGTTTCTGAGTTTTGTTGTTCCATAGCTTTTTCCATTGGAGTATGTTTATCTAATTAACTGAGTAATATTTTTTTTTGTGGAATGGAGAGAGAGATTTGCTTCAACGCATGAAGGCTTGCCTTTGCAAAGCCTTCTGCTTCTGATTTATATAGAACGAAAAAGGCTTACAATTTTTACATGTGTTTTTAATTTTTGAAACTAGAACCTAAAAAAGTCAAAAAAGGTGGCTTTATGGCCTACCTAACTTTTTCTAACGTAAATTTTCCTATAAGCTAATTAATGTCCTACTATTACATTTCAAGACTTTTGTACAATAATTCTAGATTTTTGTACAATAATTCTACCTCTGTACAGTATCTTGTCTCCGTTGGTTTTTGTCGTATTTGCTCCATTATTGCTCTATATCTGCTCCATTATTGCTCTGTATTTGCTCCATTATTGCTCTGTATCTGCTCCATTATTGCTCTTTATCTTATCTTTCCAGCTGGCATTTTATCTTCTTTATTCTAGATGTACCTCTGGAATAATATTATCTTCTCCATTGCACCTCGAACATTGGTGGTCTGGATATTTATGTCCGATTATCTTACAGTATCTTGTTAGCAGTCCGTCTGAAATAAATCCCTTTTTTATTGCTCGCGCGGTAGATTGTTTTTCTGGGTTAAGTAGCGTCAGTATCCATTGTCTTACGTCTTCCATATCTGCTTGTCTTAGTTCTTTCGAATTTGAATATATCATCTGGTGATCTCTTGAATAGTAGCTCCATATTGGATTTCCGTTAGCGTAGTTATTTGCTAGTTCTTGTATGATCGTAGCTAGTCCAATAAGTCTTTTACTTGCATAAAAATCTGGTATCTCGATTCTAGGTATCTCCGGTTGTTGCGATATATCTTCTGGTATAATCATATCTCTTGTCAGTCCTATCTTTACAACTTGTATCACTGGTTTTATCTCATCATATAATATTTCTGCTGGTGCAGTATAACACTTTATATAAAATAAATTTCCTTTTGTTATTCTTTTATAGGTAGTAAATATCTTGTATAGTTCTTCCATAGCTGTTAACTCTTCTCTGTCTTGGGTGTATATGGTATTTAGTAGTCCATAGTCAAAACAGGATTTAACTAGGCTTGGGTTAGTTTTGGGTAGTGCTATTAGTTTATTGTATCCTTGTAATTTTTGGGTTATATAATTGGTATTTGGTTCTTTGATATCTGTAGCTCTGGGGTTATGGTTTAGAAAGGTTTGGACTCTATATATATTTTCTATGTATTTTTGGGCTGTGTAGTTGTATATTTTCTTGTCTTGGTTTAGGCTGTCTCGGTATGTGTTAACTTGTGGGGGTATGAATAAATGGTCTTTTTGTGTTTTTGGGGTAAATGGTTTTTCAAATATTTTGTTCATATTTACATTCTGGTATCTTGGTTTATTAACTCCTTTGCTTGTACCTGCAGAAGTAGATTGATAAACGTTATGGGTTTTATGGAGTGTCCCAACGTCTCCTTCTAGCTCTGGATTTTTAATGTCTTCCGATCGACATAGCTCTGCACACTGCTGAGTTAGCTGATTTGTAGCTATAGACTTCAGTTTATCTTCATTAGTCTTTAGCTTTTCTATCTCATTTCCCATACTGTCCACTTTCATTGAAAGCGTAGTTAGGGTGTTAAGTATCTTTTCTAGAGTATCTTCCTCTATTATTTCAGTCTGTGTAGCTTTGTCTTGATATGTAATCTGCAATAACATTTTTGTTAGTACTGATCACTTCAATTGTAAATGTGAAATTTAATATATTTAAAACTAGTCTTCGAATCTCTTTTGTTGTAACTGAGTTTTGTATTTTCTTTGTTAGCCACCAACGTACCTGTGTATTATCTGTTCGTACAATAAATTTGTTATATACAATATATGGCTCAAAAGCTAATAAACACTTATATAATGAACATAACTCTTTTCTATTTATTTCCCATTTTATTTCTGTCTCGTTGAACGTACCTGAGTAGTATCTACAATGGTGTTCTATTTTTTCTGCTTCATATCGATATTTAAGTACTCCTCCGTAACTATATTCACTTGCATCTGCTTCTACTATATATATAAATTTTCTATTTTCATCTGGAAATTGCAATTTTGGTAATTCTCTACAAAGTAATTTTATTTTTTGAACTTGTTTTTTATCTTTTTCATCATAATTATATTCTATATCCTTTTTTAATTTTTTCTGCAGTGGTTTTAAGGTTTCTGCTAATTTTGGAATATATTCTCTTACTTGGTTTACTAGTCCTAAAAATGATTATAATTTCTTTTTTGTATCTAATTCTTCTTTCGAATTTATTATTTTTTGTACTATATGTTGTTGCATTTTTACTCCACTTTTATCTATTTGTATTCCTAAAAATTCTATCTGGTTTTTCATAATTTCAGCTTTCTTTTTGCTTAGACTTATTCCTGATTTTTCTATTATATCTGTGAATTGTTCTAATAATTTTAAATGTTCTTCTTTGGTTTTGGTGTATAATAATATATCATCTATGTATACTATACAATTAGATAATTGTTTAAAATAATTATCCATAAAATGTTGATATCTACCTGGTGCATTTTTATATCCAAATGGTAACACGTTCCATTCATAAAATCCTTGTGGTACCGTAAATGCGGTTAATTCTTTAGATTCTTCTTCTAGCTTTAGGTGGTAAAATCCTGATTTACAATCAAATTTGCTAAAATAATTATATCCTTGAATTTGTCTTATCTTTAATATCTTATTGGGTATTGGGTAATTATATGTTATAGTTTTTGCATTTAAATTTCTGTAATCAATAACCATCCTACTTTTTCCTCTTTTTTGTTCACTATGTTTATTTACTATAAATGCTGGGCTGTTATGTTTACTATTACTTTTTTGTATATATTGTTTTTCTAATAATTCATCTATGTGCATTTTAAATTCTTTTAAATCATCAAAATTATATGTTAATGGTTTTTGTGTGATTATGCTATTTTTATCTATTAATTCAATTTTTATAGTAGTTTTGTGTTTTTCCCAACCTTTTAATGGATCTATCATAGGCGTATAGTATCTACTGTAATATCCTTCTACTACTATCTTCATTAATACATGTATCTTCATTTCATGTTAAGGCCCTTTTTAAGAATAACTTTTCTTGGTTATATGTTAAGGTTAATTGTGTATGTTCTATATTATATGGTTTTACTTGTTCTAACCATTTTATTCCTAATATTATGTCTGCTTTTTGCATTTCTTCTTTTACTTCGAATTCTATTTTTATTTTTCTAACTCCTAATATTATTTCTTTTTCTGCTAGATTTTTATTATTTATTAAACTTCTTGGTAAGTCTGGACATATATTATTGTCGGTTTTTATTTCTTCATTTTTTACTAGATATTTTGCTATATAATTTTCTTCTTGTCCTGTATTCAAAAGTATTAAATATTCTTTTTCATTTATTTTTCCCGTTATGTAATATTGGTTTAAATTACTTATTGAGTTTGTTTCATAACTTGTTCTTTTTGATGAGCTTGATGATTCTGGTTTTTCATTAGCTATTCTTTTCGTTGTACTTATTCTATCATTTACTATTTCTAAATTTTCTTCTGTATCTATGTCTCTATAGGTATAATCATTATAATCTATTGTTTTTACTATTTGTTCAAATGGGCTTTCTATTTGTATTTTGTTAATCTTATTTTTTTCTGTTATTTTATGTTTTGTTGTTAATACATATAGGTTTTTACATCTTGCTGTAAATATTTTACTTCCTGGGGTTAACTCTATTCCTGATATTTTCCAATATAATACTAATGATTTATCTATATTCCTATCTGTTACTGCTACTGAATAATTTGCACTTATTATAAATTTAAATTTTTGGTATATTAGATTTCCTTTTACTGCAGTTATTATGCTTTTTTCTATAGGTTTTATAATTCTATCGTCTGCTAAATATAATTCTATTGGTGTATCTATTCCTTCTCTAAAATATGCTTTTATTAATATCTCTGTACCTCCAAGGTGTACATATTTTATTGGATCTCCTTTACTTTTTATATCATTTATTTCTTTATTAATTATTCTTTTTGTTACCAGTGGTATACTAGCTTTTCCTTTTGCATATCTACAGTCTATTACATGTTCTTTTTGGCACACTACATAATATTCATCTTTTTTCCTAGTAAAAATATTTTTTATTGTTGGTATTTTAAATATTTTTTCTACACTTAAATCTAATTCTTTTCCTTTTATTTCATCAAATATATTACTGTCAAATATTATTTTTTGTTCCGTTCCTTCATCATTTAAATATTCTTCCTTTGTTATTATTTTTATATCTTCTTCAGTCATTTGATTCATCTATTTCGCTATCTGTTTCATTATCTGTTTCGTTT
This sequence comes from Capsicum annuum, assembly GCF_002878395.1. Taxonomy (NCBI): domain Eukaryota; kingdom Viridiplantae; phylum Streptophyta; class Magnoliopsida; order Solanales; family Solanaceae; genus Capsicum; species Capsicum annuum. The sequence goes on along the minus strand of NC_061117.1, from coordinate 94,974,934 downwards.
TCTGAAATTTCATATATACTATCTTCACTTTCTAATTCATAATCTATATAATCTATCTGCATGTATTCGGTATTTTCTATTTTTATTTCTGATATTTGTTTATTTTTTGGATTTTTAGGTAATTTACAATCTCTAGCTAAATGTCCTAATTTTTCACAATTATAACAAGTACATTCTTTTATAGATTTCTTCTTTCTATATGGTCTTTTATGTTTATAATTTTTTACATAATATCTTTTTCTTGGTTTTTTATATTTATATTTTAATTTTTTATATTTCTTATATTTCTTATGTCTTTTTCTTTTCTTATAATATCTTTCTTCGCATCCAAATTGGGGTGCTATTTTATTTTTGCAACAAGCTAAATTTCTTATTAATGTTTTTTCCATTTTTAATTCTTCTCTATATTTTTCACATAAGTTTCTATACCATTGTTGTAAATATTTTATTCTTGCTCCTAACGTATCTACTATTTTTGCTTCTTCCCAACTTTTTATTATTTTCGAACTAAATGGCTCGGGTAATTTATTAAAATATAATTTTCTTATTTCTTTACTTTCTTCTATACTATATGCTCCTTTGTAATAATATTCTTTAAATGCGCAAGTATATTCTTCTATATAACACATATTACATATTGCTAATTTTAACATTAAATTTCTATTTGTATCTTTTTCTTCATTTTGTTCTTCTTCAATTGTTGTCGTACTACCAAATTCATCTTTTATAGCTGTTTCATATTTTTTTAATAATTCTATAGGTGTTAGTTTAGTTGTTGTTGATGATGTTCCTTCTATAGGTTTATTAGTTCTTAATACTTTTTTGCTATTTTCGGTTAGATTTGTAAACCATAGTTTTACTGATCCTATTAGTGTTTTTTTTATATATTCCGGTGCATCTGTTATATTTATATTATTATCTAATAATAGTTTTGTCATATATCCCGTCCATAATTGTATTGTCTTTTCTGTATCTATTACACAGTCTAGATCTAAAAAGTTATAATTTTTATTCACTATTTGTTTTGGTGTCCATTTATCATATTCATTATATTTTTTAAACTTATTCTTATAATATATGGGTTTTCTTATTTCTGTTGTTTTAGGTATTATATTTTCATTTTCTTTTTTATCAAGAGTATTTATTTCTGTGTGGGTATCTTCTAAGTTTTCCTCATAAATTTTTTGTTCTTCATTGATTTCTAAATTTTTTGTATTTGTTAATATTTCTGTATATGTTTCACTATCTTCGGACTCATAATTATCTGTCTCTTCAATATCTATGTTATTTATTTCTAATTCTTCGTTTTTTATTTCTAATTTTTCCTTAAATTGATTTATCTCGTTTAGTAATTTCTGTTCTCTATCTTTCTCTTCTTTTTCTTTTTGTCTTTGTTCATACAACTCTTTTAATATTTGTAATTCTTTTTCTAATTCAGCAATTCTACTATTTTTGGTTTCTTCTATTTTTCGTATTTCTTCCGTAGTTTGTTGTTTTATTTTTTCTATTTCCTTTTTCCTATCTATCTCTTCATTTTCTTTTTCTATTCTTACCATTGCTGTTAATTTATCTTCTAATTTTAATTCTTCTTTTTCTAACATTAGATATAAATGTTCACCTATTTTCTTATATCTTCGTCCTAGATTAGAAAATACTATTTTTATTTTTGATCCTTCGTAATTTTCATATATTTTTTCATCTATTATAAATTCTTCTTTATTCATTTTATTGTGAATAGTTCATGTTGATATATATATTCTAAGCTATCTATTTGTGATTCTAATTTTGATATTTCATCCTTTTGTGTATTTATTGAATTTTTACTAACTCCGGCAAATATATTATAATTTAGTCTTTCTATTCTTATTTTTAATTCTTTACGTTTTTCAGAGATAATTTGTTTTAATTCTTTATATCGTTGTACTTTATTCATTTTAAATTATATTTATAATATCTTGGTGGATATCTAAATCTAATTTTATCATAATTAAGTGGTATATGTTTCATTCTTCTAGATTTTAAATGTGTTATTAATTTTGATTCAATACTAGATATTAATGTAATTAAATAGGCTAGTTTTTGTGGATTTTCTTTTGTTTTATTTAGACTTATATATTCTGAATAATTACTAATTAATGATTTTTTAATTTTTCTAAAAGCTTCTCTATTTTTAAATGGTCTTCGCATAATTAATTTAATTATAAGTAAATTGTTTTAACTCTAAATCTATTTTAATTCTAACAACTCTTCTAACATATATCTCTTCCGTACTTTTTAAATTACTGTGCTTTGATACCATTTGTAGGGGGGTGCGCGGATTTAATAGGTATAATAGATTTAATAGGTACATTATGAGACAATGTAGCACATAGACATATATGTGGATCAGTACTTTGAGGATGTACTAAGTATATGGGGGTGGATGCATAAGTAAAACATAATATCAATCATTATTTGTAAAATAATGCATGTTAAATGTAAATGACTCATATAAATTGAAATATGTGAAATACTGAAGATCATGAGTAACAAATCATACTTTATAAATCTAATGAGTCATAGCATTTAGTTCTAAAAGCTGTACTTACATTCTCTCTTTAAATCATACTGTCTAAGTGTATAAAAGACTCACTCTTTAAATCTAAAATCTGAAACTAATATGTTTTTGTACAGCATAATCTGAGTAAGCTTTGTAAGCCTTTACACTTAGTTTTATAAAAGTTTTCTATTATTATTTTCTAAGAAACTATTCTGAAAATCTTACCATAAGCTGTAAGGAAAGCACTTTATCTTAAGGATTTAAACCAATAGATTGTTTTAAGAGTAGGGGACATCTTTTTGGGAGGTTCTTCTAACCGAAATACACCATGTGAGCATTCATGGAGTCCCACATCTTGCCCCCATTGGGTAGGACTGTTCTACCCTTGCCATCGAAGTAGAACTTCTTATCATATGTGATCACAATCTTAGTCATCCACGTAGAAGTAGGGATAATCTTAATCCTATGGTGGAACGTTGTTCTGGGTTACGAAACCATAGTAACATACCTATCTTGGTGCTCAATACTACTCCCATTCTTATGCTCAAAATCTTAAGAAAATCCACTTCAAATTAGCACAAGGGTTTACAAGAAAACCAATTATGCTTTTCTTTCTTTAAATCTCAAGTCACATAAACAAAGTGGATTCTTTATCTTAGCTTAGGACCAAAAGGTCAAATCTTTATCAAAAATCTAAGAATAGTCTTATCTTAGGATACTCATAGCATAAACAATCTTGAAACAACAATCTTTAACTAGGGCTTAAATACCCATGCATCAAACTCATGTTAAAACACCAAATGATCTTGCTTGATAATGTATTGATAAATCAACTCAAAATCTAGAAATTTCAGCAATATGCATGAAAATATGAACATAACCGTGGAATTAACTTCTAAATCATTGGGAATCTCGTAAGCTTGTAAATAACAATAAAGGGTATAAACCCTAACTTGAATTTCATGGAAAATCATATAAATTTCAGTACATTTGAATTTAAAATAAGTTTTGGGCACAAGGATGAAAGGATTATCCTTGTCCATACCCCACATACCTCAATTGATAATCTTAGATGCTAAAACTTGAATATTGGATCTCTATTGATGCTTTGAAGATGAATTCTTTGAGTTCTTGTATTGAGAATTCTTAATCTTGAATTTCTTTGAGGAATTAATGGAGGAAATTTGAATTTCTTGGGGAGAAAGTTGATGATCTAGGGTTTTCTTTTCCTTGAGAGAGAATTCCTTGATTTGGGGAAAATTCAATAAAGAATGACTTGGGAATGATTTTAGGGATTAAATCCCAAATTTGGACGAAATAAAATTATGGGAAAAGGTCAATTTAACCCTGGATGAAGTTTTTAATTTCCGTTGAAATTTTCTGAAATAGGCACCTGGCGTGACGCACCATTATCACGTCAGGCCACTGGAAATAAACAACTGGGAACTGAGGGCTTGGAGTGACGTAGAGAAATCATGGTGCCCTTTTGAAATGTCATTTTGACCACCAACGTGATGCGGTAAGATCGCATAGGGCTATTGGATTTTGAAAAATGGGAAAATAGACCATTCCACAATGTGCCAATATCTCAGAGGTCCACTGGAATTGATGATTGCCATTTTTTCCTTTTTTGCGACGTGCTGAGAGTCCAGGTGGCACATTGTCAACTTAAAAATACTCTAACTTCTCAACCGAGTGTCGAATTTTGCCGAATTTGGTATTAATAGAAAGCTTATTCAATTTCGCACACAATGGAAAGTCAAAATCTTGAAAATTCCACATGGAATAAATATTATTAATTTTGGAAGATATCGTTTAACATTCTAGGAATGAATTTAAGCTTGGAACATATAGGGTATTACACTTTAGAAATCATCCCTTAGATGCTCGCATGCTTCGAGGCATATATTTCTTTAAGAAAGACTTGAAGAACTAAACCCATGTCCTAGGAGGGGACCCCACTAGTTTGTAATTAGGGTCCCCCTCCACCAATCCCACTTTATTCTATCAACCTAAAATATGGTTTAATCTACACCATGTGAATCCACTAAGCCAAAATTACATAATCTCTCCTTGTAACTAGTAAGGAACTCATATACATCCTTCCCTGCACTTCTAAGAAACTCTATGGAGAAAATCTAAGAAATCAACCAAGTATCTTATACTCCCTAAAAGTCATGGCTACATATGATACCACTAGTTGTGTAGCTAATGGTTCTAGTGGAACGTCTACTTGGGGAGCCTCAATTGTAGGTTATGCCCATGTACCTGTAACGCCCCGAATCTGGTATCCGAAACACTACACGGTGGTCATGACCCCAAAGGACCACAAGCTAACCCATGACAGATATCTATATCTGTATATTGCATAATGTACTGTATAATGTGGAAACACAAACTGAAAGGCCATATAGTTCAAAACTGTAATATAGTATCTAATAAATCATAACATATAGATGGGGTATGAAATACCCAAAACAACTGAAATAACTAACTGAACATGATAGTCTTAAAAACCTCTAACTGACTGAACGGTCTGAATAAGGAGTTGATGGGACATGTCCCCAACTAACTCTAATAAATAAATAAATTAATGATATAATAAAGTAATGAGCATGTCCTCAAAAGATGAGGACTCGCTTCTAGCTCTGACTGCTGAGACTGGAATCTACTAATACTCTGGAGCTCGTGTCTCTGAACCTATAGTATAAGACACCATAGCGCAAATGCGTTAGTACTTTAAATGTACTGGTATGCATATGAGGTCGGCTAAATGCATGGGGTTCATATGCATGAGCAATACTGGCTAACTGACTAATATAAATATGAGAATACATGCATGCATACGTAGTAACTATATCTGGAATCGTGATAACATGAGTTTACTGATAGCTAACTTGACTAATGACTGAGTACTAATAACTGATAACATGAGTGACTGTATCTGACAGTCCTAAATCTAATGGAACTAGCTGAGTCCCATACTGTATCTGAGTTCACTATATTCGACAGTCCTGAATTCTAAAGAACTATCTGAGTTCTTTTACTGAGAATAATACTAAGACTGTGGGAGGTAGTCATCTAACCAACATACCCCAAATAATATATTATAGCTAAATTGGGGACCAATCTGTGCCCTGATTGGAAGGGTGTCAATATCGCGCCACTAGTAAGGACAACATGCGAGTGACCCTTGACTAGTAGGTTACTCTAATAAGAATGGTGGGAACCCTCAAAAAGCAGGTTAAGCCACCTTATCTACCCTAAACTAGAAGGTATGATGTCTCAACCTACGCTGGCTACATAGTTTTGGAATGCAAGAATTGCTTCTAAGAATCATCCCCTCTACTGGAAGGTGAGTTCCCATCTTTGGGTTCACTCGATGCTAATTTCTACTCCCATCTAAATAGACACTAAACATGATTAAGTGATCTAAACATGGACTGAGTTTACTAAATTTTGTTAACTAACGGAATACTACTGATATTTAACAACTGACGAAGTTTGTGAGATTACTGACGTTACTGAATTACTGAGCTTTCCTAAGTCACATAACTAACTGAGTTCTATGGATCATGGCTTGACTGAGGATATCGTGAAAACATGACTCTGGCTCTAGGCATACAACATAATTGTCGGGTACAAGTACCTCTAGGACTCAATGGAAAGAAACTGACAAAGCATGACTTTTTTGAATACATTACCAACATCGAAATCCATAATTCATTTATTGAGGTAATTCATCAAACATGTGATATGCATAATCTTGTACATAAATGGGGATTTCATAAGATCATGCTAGTTGGGCATTTTTTTCCCTTCACATAGGCATTTAATCAAACACATGGTAGGCATAGTATATGTAGACAACATTATATAACAAATAAACATCATGATTCAACTCTAATTTTATCATCCAAGGGTTTAATCATAGGTCCACATAAATCTACCTTTATACTAATCAATTCCATATAAAATTGATTACCCAACATGGATTATAATTCAATTGTTCATTATCAACATGAACAAAAGCAACCCAACATGAAATTAATAAATAAATCCATACAATTGAACTTTGAAAAGAGATTCTTGGGCTTCATGGATGAAAGGAGTCCATGAATGAACACTATGCATACCTGGGATGTGAGTTTCTTGATGATTTGTAGAGAGAAACTTGAATTCTGGGCTTGGAATAAAACACCTACGGTTTCTTGTTCTTGGGGATTGATTTCTTAGAGAAACCTTAATTTGTTGTTGTAAAAGAATAATGAACAAGTAAGATGAGGTCGGATATAACTGGGTATATAAATAGGTGGTAAAAAGATTAAAAAGCCCCTTTAAAAATGACTTTAAAATAATTGAATAGAACATGCGACGGTGGGTGCGACGGTCCACCGCTGGGTTGATGGTCCGTCGGACTGACCATCGCACTGGGACCAGAACTAGAACTTACTGCCTTAGTGCATCGGTCCTTCACTGGGTCGATGGTCCGTCGGTCCTGATCTTTACTTCTAGGCAGAATAGAGCCTCACTATTTCCCTTACGACGACCTAGGCGATGGTCTGTCGCTAGTTCGATGGTCCATCGGCCTAGGCCGTCGATCCAGGGAAGAAGGTAGTCACACTGCCTTGCTACGACAGTCATGGGCGATGGTATGTTGCTAGTCTGATGGTCCGTCGGCCTCACCATCATACTTGGGCAGTTTTACTGCCTTCTGTATTTCAGCCATAACTTTCTCTTCTGATGTCAGATTTTAACGAAATTTGTATCAATGGAAATCTTATTCAATTTTCCACGTGAAAAAGTGAAAATCTTAAAAATACCATGTGTAAAAAAGTGGATTCATCTTTTAAATAAAGCTTTAAACATTCTTGGGACAATTTTAAGCTAGGAAAAAGTACGGGGTATTACAGTACCAAGCCCACCCCGTGTTGCTATCTGAGTGGATGTCTAGGCCACAACTATTGGATAAACTCCAATTATACTCAATAACTGGAATAGGGCATCTTAAAGGATAAACATGGTTATAATTTAGGTTACACCTGGGCTAGTCCTCAGCTCACTGGCTGTTACGATGGCAGATTATTAGGTGCAATGTTTTGCTCTAGATCAGGGTGGAAAATTGGGTAATTTAAAAGGGTATCCATTCAAATTTACCTATATCAAATAGCTTGGGCACTTAACCCATTTAATATGGTCAAATTTGAATAAAACCCATATTACCCATTTAAAAGTGGGTGGTTTAATGGGCAAAATAGGTAAAACATGCACATTAATATAAGAAAAGCAAGTAAGAATTTTTATGTATGGGTATGGGTAAGAATTTTTTGAATTTTTTTAAAAATAATAAATTAAAAAATTATTTTTTTCGGGAGAGGGGGCAGGGGGAGGGGTAGTAAACAAATTAAAAATATTACATTTTAGTTTAATTTAATTTTAGAAGACAAATTAAGTTTTTCTTATTTTGTTTAGGGGTTGGGGGTTAGAGAGGGTGTTAACAAAATTATTTTTTTTTTTACAAAAATAGACTTTAAGAAAATTAATTTCTTTTTTTTGGGGTAGGGGTGGGGCTGGTAAAGGGTTGCAAACTAGGTTAGGGGGTCGGGAGGGTGGTGAATTGGTAGGGGGGTCTAGGTTAGAGTGGGGGATGGGGGTGGGGGTTGAGGGGGGTGATAAAAATATTACTTTATTTTAAAAATAAATTAAAAATTTACAAAAATTAAGGGGGTTAGGGGCCAGGGGTTGGGGTGGGGGTGGGCTGGTAGGGGTTTGGGGGCTGGATTAGGGAGTGGGATGATAAAATAAAGTTAATTTTAAAAAAATGAATTTAAGGGGGTTGAGAGTTGGGGTAAAAACATTTTATTTTAAATATTTTAACATGATCCCTACTATAATATTGGTATCCATATTTGTCCATATTATTCATTGGGTAAACTCATATTTACATATTATAAATATAGCTCGAGTTGGGTATTTTACCCATATTTGTTTACCCATTTTCAGTTGACTCATTTTCAACTTGACCGGCTCATTTGCCACCCCTACTCTAGATTACTAATTGGCTCTGGAAAGATGTAAAATAAGACTAATCCCAAAACAAAAGGAGATGGATCAGCTCCTGATGTTGAAAGCACACCCTAATCTCTGATTAATAGCTCTACTCAAGAGTGACATCAACGGTGATAATTCTTACTAGGATTTGTATCATAAAAAAGATGAAAAAGTTTAGTATTAGTACCTAAATGTGTAGTACTTTACAGGCATCATAGCCTGATTAAAATCAAATAAATTAAACGCATAATAAAGTATGAATATGTGTTAAAGGTAATAAAATATGGATCAAAAGAGAATAATAGACTCATAAATACATAACTCTAAACACATAAATAAACTCCTATACATAACCTAACTAGAACCATATAAGCCTGGAAGGTACACAAAACAAAGAAAACCAATCAAGCCCAGTGGACACACACTATGAGTAATACTAACATAAGCTAGAAACTATAGTAGGTACTAATATGTAATGAAACACACCATGTACTCTTTCTTCATCCATACCCATAAGCCATGGCCAGTCTCAAACTAAATTCCTAATCAAAAGTCAACGACGATGCATGTTAGGCTCAAACTGGGATTAAATATATAATAAGAATAAAATCAAGCGTCAAACTCGAATAGAAACTAACTATATAGTAGTAAAATTAAAGTTTCAAGCTTATATCAGGACTAAATAGTCCATTTTCATGTATAAAAAGCAAAATTCCTCAAGAGTGTTTGAAATTCCCATTTACGAAGTTGAAATCTGTGCTTTAAGGCCAAAATACTAGAGTACCAAGGATACCAAATCAAACAAACATAACATAGTGAGCAAACTAACCCAATTCTAATAATCCACACACCTACGTATTTTATGGCCATCTACAATAGATAAGGACACAATCACAAGGTGATTTATCTCAAAATGAGCAATAGTACGAGCTACAAGATTCAGAAACCCAACTAAAGGCAACCAAATACCCAAACCTAAACTAAGGAATCTAATAACAAACCCAAGGATCTCAGGTATATTAAGTTAAGTCCAAAAGGACAAGTGACTATCAGTCCTAAGGATTTCAAGATCGAAATATACTCGAAGCGCCCCCTTCCCATAGCCGTCTATAAGGATCATAAACACCTAAAGTATTATGTAACACCACAAAAATCCAGGCTAAGATCAGAAACATTTTTTAAGTACATATAGAACTAAACTCAATGATTTGGTAATATAGAAGTGCTTTAGCTCATAGTTAATTTAAAATTTTCCTTAACGATTGAATTATAATATAAAATTTTAATAGGGTCAACTTTAAACTAGTATAACTCCTAGATTAGGAATAGTTCTAAAGCTCAAGATCCACTAAATGAAAGGTGTTTTTCTTCTTTCCAATGTATCTAATTTCTGTTAATCAGATTCTAGATCTAGAAGTTATGGTCATTTAAGTGAAGCATGGTAAGTTGTTAAATCCAATGACATTGGTTCTTAGGATAACTGTTCTATGTAATCATTTGTAGAAAACATTCCCAAAAGTCCTAAAGGTTGAAAAAGTATCTTGTAGTCAATGAGAGAGACCAATGACCTTTGGTATAATAAACATGTTGGTGGTGGTGGTTGTGGTCACTATTTATCCCAAAATAAGAAACCAACGACCAATCAATGAATGATTGGTTGAAATATTTAACGACCATCCCTTGGCTCATCTAATGAACTCTAGAGAGTTATCAATACCACCCTATAACCAATGACTTATGGTAGAACCAATGAGCTATTGGTTGATTCATCCTTCATGACGATTAGTTTTTCTATTGTGATTTTAGAGGGGTACTTCAGTCTTTTCCAACATTTAACCTCCTAAACTATGTTACTTTTAGCTATTTTAAATAAGAATACGAAGCCTAAACTACCCCAAATCATTAATTCACTCAGAATATATTGATACTTAGCAAAAATTAGATAAAATAAGTAACTCTTCCTCTCCTAAGAAAGAAAATTAGGATTCATCATCTTCAAGATTCAAGTCCAAGTTTTTCACTTCTAGGTGTGTGAAATTTCATCAATGGGTATCCTTGCACCCATTGAGTCCCTAAGTGAATTCAATTCTTCAGTTTAAATCATTCTTCAGAGCTTACGGTTTCATAAAATTTTTTGCATTTTAATTCCTCATCAAGAATAACCTATGCATACAAGTCTCCTAAGAAATTTAGTACTCTTATGAAGTTATATTTATGAACCCTCAGTATATATAGATGATTCATAATTTTAGACTTGTGTTATATAAATTCATATTCTATTTAGAGCATAGAAACTGGCATGAATAATTGTATTCTTCAGAAATAGTGGGTTATGAACACCCGCTGACTTACCTTTTCATAAGTTGATAGTTGAATGATCAAATACTCAGTTCCACATGTTTAAGGATTCTTTCAAATAAATTATCTATCATTTTTATCTCGGATATCAGTATTATTGAGATACTTAATTTATCAGTGTAATTTAGTTAAAAGTAGTGCTTAGCACCGAGAAAATATAGGGATGATGACTCACCCATTAATTATGATGAGACTTTTAGTAAAATTCTGTAAGTCCTAGAACTACACCACCACCATTAGTTCTAAAGGGTCACCTGTCAGATCAGGCTTGACATTTTAGTCCTTTTAGATGCTAGTCTAGTGGATCCATGCCAATAATTGTTTGTACTTTTGACAAGGTATAGGTAGCCAATTCAGCTGGGGTTATAGCTTAGGCCTCATTTAACTCATATGGGGTATGTCAGTTAATAGTATCTCCCACAAATCAGACTCAAATATTACATGACCTTATATTTAGTTTATTCAATATAGTATTGATTAATTACATGCTTACTTTCTTGGTCATTGCATCAGTTGACATTCCTTAGTTTCTTCTTTGGTTCTATATAGAATAGTGATATATCTCAAGTTCAATTGATTTAATGTGGTGATTGCATACTTTTTTATGTTATATTATGTTATAATATAGGTTTAGATACTCAACATCCAACTCATAATTAGCACGATCTCATTACTATCTCTACAGTTGAGTTTGGTGAGTCCTTATCTTTTGAGGTTGAGGTTTTATTATTCTTACTTCATTATTATTTCAATTTTCATACAGTTAGAGTTAGCTAGAGCCTTTTCCCAGCAACTCATATTATTTGAGGTTTTCTGACAAACAAACTACTGTTTTTAGCTTTATGGTTTTGTTAGAAATTTTTTGTATTGACTTTAGTATTGGATTTTATTTAATTATTAATATATTTATTATATTTTGCCTTTCACTTAGTCATTCTCAATTTTATATAGTATTCTTAGTGTATGATATATCATAGGTTAGCTTGCGGTCACTTGTGACTCTAAGTATCATCTTATGACTAGGGGTAGTATTGGGTCGTGACAAACTTGGTATCGGAGCATTATGTTTATGGTGTCCTAGAGTGTCTAGAAGCTGCATTAAGTAGAGTCTTGGTCATGGGTGTGAACCACACCACACTTATAAATTAGAGGCTATGAAACATTTTAGGAAAGTTTCACTTCTTTTGTATTCATATTGTGTGATAGACAATGAACTCTATTTAACCTCCTTTTAACTTGTACTCTACACATTTAAATAAATATGCCTCCCAGAAGATATAATAAAAGGAGAAAAAATGGAAATAGAAATAAAAATAGGAACTAGCAAGCACCATCAAGTTTAGTAGACCTTTTGAATAAACAAGTATCATATGTTGAGTTTAGGGATGCTTTTTAAGTGCTAGCTCAGGAAACGACTACTCAAGTTAACCAGCTAATTGTTGCCCATGTTAACCCTAATGGTAGTATAGTAGTGGCTAGAGTATGGAATTTTACTCAAATAAATCATCTAGAGTTCTATGGTTCTATGGTGGCAGAGGATCCATAGGAGCCCATTGATGACATTTAGAAGGTCACTCAGATTATGGGTGTCTCTTAAGTTGAGAGTGAAGACTTAGATGCTTACCAATTAAAATAAGTGGCCAAACTTAAAGTAAGTAGAAAAGGAAAGATAGGGGTGTGGATACAGGTCTAGTGGATTGGGATAAGTTTGTAGCTACATTTATGGATAGGTCTTCCCATTTGAGTTAAAAAGCAAAGATTCAGGAGTTTATAATCTAAAATAGGTTAATATGACAATTAACGACTATTCTCTTAAGTTCACTCAACTCTCTACGTATACTATAACAATGGTGGTTGATACAAGGGCTCGTATGAGTAAGTTCATGCAAAATATTTCTAAGATTATGGTTAAAGAAAGTAGTATTACCATGTTAGTCAAGAAGATGGATATATCAGGGTTTGACTCATGCTTAACAAATTAATGAAGAAAATATCTAGGAAAGTTAAAGGGAGAATAAGAGGGCTAGATCAAGAAGTTTTGACTTTTCTAAATAGAGGTTGGGTGGTAGTAATCATTCTCAATTTTTTCAAAAGTCTTTAGCTCCAGCCACAACTTTTGTTAGTGTGCCAATGCTTGAGTTCTGACCGGGGTATCAGGATAGGGCAACAAGATCTAAGTCTCAAGGAAGTATCACTGGTGCAAGTACCTATGAGTTTTCCAAGAAGTGTGGCAAAAACCACTAAGAAGAGTGTATAACCAATAGTTGTAGTTTTTTTGTCAGTGGCAAGCCATGCCATAGATTAAGGGAGTGCCCAGTATCCTCAGAAAGGGGTAGGGATGCTTGATAGCAGAATTAGTCCATCTCTTTAGCAGCTTTAGTAGGTCACTCAACTCAACTGGGTGTCTCATCTAGTACATGTAGTAGATAGAGTTAGAATATGTTTTATGCACTTCAAACTCGATAGGATCAGCAGGGTTCCCCTGATGTAGTCACTGGTATATTACAAGTATTTCATGTTAATGTATATGCTTTATAAGATCCTAGAGCCACAATTTTCTTCGTGAATCCTTATATAGCAGTAAACTTTGGTGTCAGTTCCAAAATCCTTTTAGAACCTTTATCATTCTCTACTCTAGTTGGTGATTCAATCATAGCCAGATGGGTATATAGAAATTTCCCAATCACAATTCTCAGAGTATTACTTCAATTGATCTTATAGAGTTAAATATGACTGATTTTGGTGTCATTCTTAGCATGGATTGGCTACACTCTTGTTATGTCTCTATATATTGTAGAAATAGGGTAGTCCTATTTTAGTTTCCAAGTGAACCAATCTTATAATAGATGGTTATTACTTTAGGGCATAGGCTATTTTATCTCCGACCTTAAGGATAGAAAATGATTTCCAAAGGGTGTAAATATAATCTTATTTAAGTTAAGGATTCAAAGTATGAGACCCCAACTCTTTATTCAATTTCCCGTGGTTAATGAATTTCTAAAAGTATTTCCAAGAGATCCGTTAGGAGTTCCTTCCAAGCGGGAAATAGACTTTAGAATAGATCTCCTTCGAGATACTCAACTTATTTCAATTCCACCCTATAGATTAGATCCAGCTAAGCTTAATAATTGAAGGAACATTTGAAATATCTTTTAGATAAAGGGTTTATCAGGCCCAACATCAGTCCATAGGGTAATCTAACTCTTTTTGTGCAGTAATTCCCTTAGAATGTGCATTGATTATCATTAATTGAACAAAGTCACAGTCAAGAATAAGTATTTGATTCCTAAGATTGATAACTTGTTCATCCATCTTTAGAATGCAAGATGTTTTTCACAAATAGGCCTCTGATTGAGCTATCATCTGCTCAGAGTCACAAAATATGACATTCCAAAGACAGTCGTCAGAACTTCGTATGGTAACTTTAAATGTGTTATTATGTCCTTTGGACTAATGAATGCTCCTATAGCTTTCATGTACTTGACGAACAAAGTTTTTAGGATGTACTTAGACATGCTTATCATTGTGTTTATGAATGACATCCTCTTTTATTCTTGAAGAGAGGATAGATATATAAACTATTTGGGGATTGTCTTGCAGACACTCAAAGATCGCTAGATGTTTTGTTAAGTTCAGTAGTAAAAATTTTGATTTAAATAAGTAGTATTCCTTGTTCATATTATTCATAGTAAGGGAATTTGGGTTGATCCTCAAAATACTAAAGTAATTAGGAATTGTCCTAGACCCATCTCTCCATCAGATATTAGAGTTTCTTGGGTTTAACCAATTTCTACAAATGGTTTGTCATGACATTGTAATACCCCGTATTTCCTTAGCTTAAGATTAACTCTTAGTCCATGATTTATCCAATATAAAAAATTTTAAATACTTGGTATTTTTCAGTTTAGAGTCTGCCATTCCGTAGGAAATTTAATTATCTTTCCAACGATATAAAATTTGCCCAAATATGAAAACCGAGTGAAGAGTTATGGCCAATTTAGTGAAATAGAGTTCCAACTGGCACTCCGGTGCATCACGGAGCCAGGACAAATGGAATTTGGAAATTTCCAATGATGGTCCGCGATACCACCGCACCGCGCCACCAGCCAAAATTCTAATTATCATTTTCCAGTGTTCCATCATGATCCTGACGTGTTGCGTGTTGCGCTGATGTACTAATTCTTAGTTATCAGTTTCCAGTGAAGGATTGTGATTGTATCACATTGAATCATATGACAAATTCTCACATGTCAATTTCCAGTGACACGGTACGATAGCACCGCATCGTGCCAGGGGGTAATTTTAAAAATTTTCGACAGAAATTAAAATTTTTGCCTAAGGTTAAATTGGTCCTTTCCCATAATTTTAATCCGTTCAGGTTTGATATTTAAGCCCTAAAAACATTTTGAACTCATTGTTTAATAGTTTTCCCTAAATCAAAGCATTCTTTCTCAAGGAAACAAACTCTAGCTTCTTGAATCAAGGTCAAAACTCAAGAATTTCTTCAAGACTAAGAATTCCTTCAAGAACTGACAATCCAAGGTATGTTAGGTGTTTATCTATGGGTTCATTTCACCAATAGAGTCCACAAATCTATTTTTCAAACTACAAGATTGCTGAATTATGAACTTCCATTCTTGAATTGAATTGAATTCATGTTCATATTATTGTTAGGTTTTAGTTCATGACTGAATTACAAGCTTTTATGAAATTAATCATTTTATGTGTTAAATTACATGATCTTCATGATAAAACCTTCAATTTGCAAGTTTATTTATGTAGCCATTATAACTATATGCGTTGATTATTGTATGCTCTAAGCATGCTCCTCATGTGTTTGATAAATGCCTATGTGAATGAAATAGTGCCATTATAATATGATAGCATGTATTATCCATTCATGTATGAGTAAATGCATTACAAGTGTTTGCTAAAATGTCTCAATGAGTGGATTGCGATCAAGTGGCCATTATTATATTTTCAAGATTATTCTATGCTTTACTTTTCATGCTATCGAGTCCTGGGGATATTTAATACCCGAAAATTTAGTTTAATACCTAAAGCTAGTATCAGTTATAGAATAGTATCAGTCATGTCATGATCCCTTAGTAGTTCAGATTATCCATGTACTCTCATGTTCAGTTTCTCTATATCATTCAGTCAGTTATTGTTCATGCATATAAACCCTTGCATTCATCCTTACCTTATCTAGTATACCAGTACATTGCATTTACTGACGTATAATTTTTTTTTATGCTATGATGTCTTATATTATAGGTTCAGATGCTCAAGTTCCTGACCGTGCATAGATAGACCCAGATTTAGCTAGCAGTAGATTTAGTAATGAGTCCTCATCTATCGAGGATATTCTTTCATTTCATTATTAAAGTAGGCTCAGTATTTTAGTAGATGGAGTTAGTAAGGTGATTATCACATCAACTCCACTTTTAGACAGTTTTAGATTAGAGGCTTTTTAGACTAGTTTTCAGACAGTGTTTAGTTTTACAGATTGTTATTTCAGTTGATACACATAATTAGTATTTACAGATTTTAAACCTTATGGTATTTCAGCCTATTTTTCCATATTTATTATAGTATCATATTTCAGTGGTCATAGCAGATATCAGTCATGGGTTAGCTTGTGGTCCTTCGAGGTCGTAAGCACCGTGTAACATTTAGGGTATAGGTTCGGGGCATTACAAACTTTGTACCAGAGCCTAAGGTTCAACAGAGTCCTAGAGAGTCTGAAAAGCCGCATCAAGTAGAGTCTTATACATGGGTGTGTAGCATGCCACACTTATGGACGTAAGGCTATGAGATATTTTAGGAAAAGTTTCCCTTCTTTCAGTATTCATGTCGTGCGAGTGAGCATAAGTTCTAGCTAAACTCTTAGTCTAACCTATTTCTTCCTTTTATTTATACTACATGCCTCCAAAAAAGACTAACAAAAGAAGAATTGGTAATCAATCAACACCTCAACCCGTACAGGCAAATCCCTTGGATGAGCTCGTCTCTCATGCAGAATTCAGAGCATTATTCACTACTCTAGCCAATTCCATAGTAGCTTAGAATGAATGAACAACTTCCATTCCGGTCAACCCAGTGGCTAATACTACTACAGCTAGAATTCGGGACTTCACCCGAATGAATCATCCCCTATTCTCAGGATCTAAGTCAGAAGAGAATCCACAAGAGTTTCTCGATTAGGTTTAAAAAGTCAAAAACATCATAGGAGTGAATTCTAGTGAGAGTGATGAACTAGCTACCTATCAGCTATAAGATGTAGTTCATATGTGGTTTAAGAAGTAGGAGGTAGACAGGGGCACAGATGTAGAGCACTTAGAGTAGGAATAGTTTGCTACTGCCTTTCTAGATAGATTTTTTCCCTTAGAGCTGAGAGAACTAAGGTGTTAATTTCACCAACCTCAAGCAAGGCAGTATGAGCGTAAAAGAGTATTCCCTCAAGTTTACTCAGTTAGCCAGGTATGCTCCACATATAGTGGTAAATAGTAGGTCAAGAATGAGCAAGTTTGTATCTAGGATGTCAAATAGTGTGGTTAAAGAGTGTATATCAACAACGTTGATTAAAGAGATAGACATATCTAGGCTCATGGTCCATGCTCAGCAGATTGAAGAGGCTAAGATCAGCGAGAGAGAGAGATAGAATAAGAGAGCTATAACAGGTAGCTTCAATTTTAATCAGCCTAAGTCAGAAGGTATTAACCCTTCCTAGTTTCTCCTAAAGTATTCAGTTCCAGCTCCATCCTCAGCCAGTGCTCCAGTTCCTAAGTTCAAAAATGGTAATAAAGATAGAGCACCAGGCTCTAAATCCCTGGGTAGTGTCAGCAGTGCTCGAACAAATCCACTGTGTCAGTAATGTGGCATAAACCACCAGGATGTCTACATTGCTGGCAGTGATGTTTGTTTTGGGTGTGGCTAGCCAGGCGACAAAGTCAGGAATTATCCTCAGTCAGGTTGTCGAGATTAGTATAATCATTCTTTAGCTCAGTCCAATCGCCCGAATTACCAGGGTGCCGCTTCCAGTGCCACCAGTGGGCAACACCCAAATAGGCTCTATGCACTTCAGTCCAAACAAGATTAGGAAAGTTCTCCTGACGTGGTCACTGGTATATTATAGATCTTCCATTTATATATTTATGCCTTATTAGATCAAGGATTTTCTTTGTCTTCCATAATTCCTTACATAGCAGTCGACTTTAAGGTCAACCCAGAAATCTTAATAGAACCATTATCAGTCTCTATCCCAGTGGGTCAGTCTATCATAGCCCGTCGGGTATACAAGAACTGTTCGATTATGATATCTCAGAAAGTCACTTCAGCAGACTTAGTAGATTTAGAGATGATAAATTTTGATGTCATTCTCGGCATTGATTAGCTCAATTCATGCTATGCCTCAGTTGATTGTAGAAGCAAAATTGTTCTTCTTCAATTTCTAAATGAACCAATCCTTAAATCGAGGGGTAGTACTACAACACTTAAGGGTCAGTTAATTTCATACCTTAGAGCGAGAAAAATGATATCTAAGGGGTGTGTCTATCATCTTGTGCGAGTCAAAAACTCTAATACAGAAACTCCTAGTCTTGAGTCAATTCCAATATTAAATGAATTCTCAAATGTATTTCCCGAAGATCTTCCTGGAGTTCCTCTCGAAAGGGAAATAGACTTCGGAATAGACCTTTTTCTAAATACTCAGCCAATATCTGTTCTACCATACATAATGATTTTAGTAGAACTCAGATATTTAAAGAAACAGTTAAACGATCTCCTAGGCAAGGGATTCATCAGGCCAGTGTTTCCCTGTAGGGTGCACCAGTTCTATTCGTGCGTAAGAAAGACGGTTCTCTCAGAATGTGTATAGATTACTGTCAGTTAAACAAAGTCACAGTCAAGAATAAGTACCCACTTTCTAGAATTGATGACTTGTTTGACTAACTTCAGGATGCTAGTTACTTTTCTAAGATAGACCTCAGATCAGGCTATTATTAGCTCAGAGTCAGGGAATGTGACATTTCAAAAATAGCCTTCAGAACCTGGTCTAGTCACTTCGGGTTTCTAGTCATGTCCTTTGGTCTTACTAATTCCCCAGAAACTTTCATGGACTTAATGAATTGCATGTTCAAGCAGTACTTGGATATGTTCATTATAGTCTTCATCGATGACATTCTTTCCTATTCATGTAGCGAGAATTATCACACAAATCATCTCAGAACCATGCTTCATACTCTCAAAACTCATCAGTTCTCATCAAATCTATTCATGTATTACGTGTCAGCTCTATTAACATAGCTCATATTCACGAACGTTATCAAGGAAATCAAGTATGGTTACAATTCCTAGTATATGAAGTTCTGGTTCACTTAGTGTTATGAATCGTGTTCCATGAACACAAAAACTCAAAACTCAATTCATACATCCCATGACTCATGTACTCATGTCATGCTTTACATTATGCTCAGTTCCCATGACTTACGCTATGGCCCTAACGGTCGGCTAAATTCAGATTAGGTCATGTATATCCTCAGTTTAGATCTATTGATAAATCTATAATGTTGATATTCTATTACTCAAGCCTTAGTTAAGTGTCGAGTTTGGTATAGTATTTATACATGCTTCAGGTCCTCATGATTTAACCCTTCAGTGAACTCTTCTTATAAAATATTGTAGTGATGAACGATTTCTTAGATGGGAGAGAGTAAATGTTTCATGTTAAGGATATATGTTTGCATACTTCTATTACACGAGGCTGTAGTTATGAATATAGGCTTGAAAGTAAGGTTAGTATACAAGTAAATGACTAGCAAGGAGTTGTATTTAGTTGCTGAAGGGGGAAATTAGAATTTTTTTTTCATGAGATGAGAAATTGGGAAAATATAGAGTGTGTGTCTAATTAGATCCGTCATTCATGTCAGTCTCCACCACATAGTTATTAGAACTCAACTATAGTCTCAGTTCAGTATTCAGTTCAAAAACTCAGTTTAGTCCCAGGTTTGCCTGACCATAGCATACAGTTACTAGTTATTTAGTTACCAGTATTTCAGAATCATGTTATATGCTTAGTCCAGCATTCTCGGATAATATAGTTTACACACATTCGTTCTCAGTACCCCATGTTGCTCAGTCAATCTTTACCTTATATGCATAATACTATGCCCTACAGTTTCAGTCCAGACTAAGTATAGTTCACTCTTACATGACCAGTATTCAGCTATCAGCCATTTAGCTAACTTGATATGTTAATATGTTTATGCATTCATGCTTAGTGCCTATGTGAATATTTTCAGTAGTCTCAGGTGAAGCACTGTACTAAGGTGGACAGTATAGTTGAGAGAGTATTTGAGGAATATGTCTAGGCTTAGAAATTCATAGATGCAATGCATAAGGCTTAGTCACTCTATCTTAGATAATGTTTTATAGTCTTCACCTCATGTTGAAGAATTTTAGCCAGGATGTGATTTCTTATTCAGATATTTTATTCAGTCTATGCCAAGATTCCTTGCCCCTTAAAGTCACTAGAACTCTGTAGAAAGGGTGTCAAAGAAATGCCCTAGACGAGTATATATTTTCAGCATGAGTGAGTCCGTAAAAGCCATCCATTCAGTTTAGTAGTCAAGAAGACAAGTTCGTATGGTTAGGTTTCCCATCTTTCCATCTAGTTGCACTATCCGAAGTCTCATGAATATAACTCTTCCAGGATGGAGCAATCGGGTAGTTGCAAGTTTAGCTTGGCTCATGTGTCATGCCTCAGTTTTAGATCCCAGGTATTCAATCACGATTCAGTACATAGGTACCCCATGCATCACCTCAGCTTCTTCTCAGTATCTCAGTCATGTTAGCATTCTTCGAGGGACATAATGTCCTAAGGGGGAGATCCACTTTAGCCCCCAAGCTTTCACGTCCTAAACCTCCCCGTTTCTCTTCATGTAATGAATCTAGTTTGGGGTAGGGGGTACTCATAAGTTGAACCTCTCATTTTAATATCCACCGTATGACTATTTCTATGTCATGGCATGTATTCAAGAAAATCAGTCCAGTTCATGATATTTAGTTCATGTATCACGTTTCAGACTCAGTTATATTCTCATGTTCCTATTCATGTATGTTCAGTAAAGGATCTTAGGGTCATCAGTATTATAAGCTTGAGGTAACAACCTCACTTAGATTATCTCAGTTCCATGCTCAGATATAGTTATAAAATTGGAATCCATTACCGTTGTATATTCAGTCATACATTCATGAATTAGTTCAGTCATGTAGTCATGCATCAGATATGCATGTTCAGTATGAAAACCCAGCTTATCAGTAGCTTTAGTCATGTATTCCATACATCAGATATGTATGTTAAGTTTAAGAGCTCAGTTTATCAATAGTTCAGTCATGTAGTCAAGCATCAGATATGCATGTTAAGTGTGTAAACTCAATCTATCAGTGTTTCAGCTTAATCAGTCTCATTCGAGGACAGATGTTACCAAGGGGGAGATATTGTAATACCCCATATTTCCTTAGCTTAAGATTAACTCTCAGTCCATGAGTTATCCAATATAAAAAATTTTAAATACTCGGTATTTTTTAGTTTAGAGCCTGCTATTGTATAGGAAATTCAATTAGCTTTCCTACGATATAAAATTCACCCAAATTCGATAAGCGGCGATGAGTTATGACCAATTAAGTGAAACAGCATGCCAACTGGCACTCCGGCGCATCACCAAACCAGGCCAAATAGCATTTGTCAATTTCCAGTGAAGCTTTACGAAACCACTGCACCACGCCACCAGCCAAAATCCCAATTGTTATTTTCCAGTGTTCCATCGCGATCCTGACGCATTGCGTCGATGTCCCAGTTCCCTGTTTTAGTTTCTAGTGAGGGACCATGATTGTGCCACATCGCTCCACAGGCCAAATTCTCATATGTCAATTTCCAGTGACACGGCATGATAGCGCCGCATTGCTCCAGGGGGTAATTTTTGAAATTTTTGAAGGAAATTTAAAGTTTCATCCAGGGTTAAATTGGTCCTTTCCCATAATTTCAATCCTCCCAGGCGTGATATTTAAGCCCTAAAACTTTTTGAACTCATTGTTTAATAGTTTTCCCCAAATCAAAGCATTCTCTCTCAAGGAAACAAACCTTAGCTTCAAGAATCAAGGTTAAAACTCAAAAATTTCTTCAAGCCTAAGAATTCCTTCAAGAATTGACAATCTAAGGTATGTTAGGTGTTCATCTACGGGTTCCTTTCACCCATAGAGTCCACAAATCCATTTTCAAATTGCAAGATTGCTGAATTATGAACTTCCATGCTTGAATTGAATTGAATTCATGCTCATGTTATTATTGGGTTTTATTTCATGATTGAATTACAAGATTTTATGAAATTAATCATTTTACGTCTTCAATTACATGATCTTCATGATAAAGCCTTCATTTTGCAAGTTGATTTATGTAGCCATTATAACTATATGTGTTGATTATTGTATGATCTAAGCATGCTCCCCATGTATTTGATAAAATGCCTATGTGAATGAAAAAGTGTCATTATAATATGATAGCATGATGTGAATGAAATATTGTCATTATAATATGATAGCATATATTCTCCATTCATGTATTAGTAAATGCATTATAGGTGTTTGCTAAAATGTCTCAATGAGTGGATTCTGATCAAGTAGCCGTTATTATGTTTTCAAGATGATGCTATGCTTTACTTTTCATGCTATCGAGTCCTCGGGGTATTTAATACCCAATAATTTAATTGTTTACCTAGAGCCAGTGTTAGTTACAGAATAGTATCAGTCATGTCACGATTAGCAATAAAATCAGTCAATTACAGAATTCAGGAAAACTCAATAAACTCAGTCTCAGTCCAGTCCAGTTCAGAATACTCAGTTCAGTGTCTCTTAGTTGGGAGTAGGATTCAGCACCGACTGAACCCAAAGATGGAGGCTCACCTACCAATAGAGGGTGTGACCCTTAGAAGCAATCCTGGCATTCCAGAACTATGCAGCTAGCGTAGGTTGAGACATTAACCTTCTAGTTGAGGGTTGATGAGGTGTTTTAACCTGCTAGATGAGGGTTCCACCATTCTCGTTAGAGTACCTGGCAGATGAGGGTAACTCTAAGCTTGTCTTTACCCGTGGCACTGTACTGACACCCTTCCAATTAGGGTTAAAGATGGGACCCCAACACAGTTATCTTATCTTATTTGGGGCATTCGATTAGATAATTACCTTCCATAGTTTCAGTTTCAGTCTTCAGAATAGAACTCAATTCAGTTCTACAGAATCAGGACTGTCAGATATAGTCAATCAGTATCAATAACTCAGTTATCAAAAATCTCAGATTATCAGTTACTCTGTATCAGAACTCAGTACTTAGCTTCAAAAAAGCTCAGTTACAGTATATATATATATGCACAGTATTGCATGCTTAGTATTTACAGTAGTTTAGATTATCTACGTACTCTCATATTAAGTTTCTCTATATTATTCAGTTAGTAATTGTTCATGCATATGAATCCTTGCATTCAGGATTACCTCATCTAGCATACCAGTATATTCCATGTACTGACGCATACTCTTTGTTTGCGCTATGATGTCTTATATCATAGGTCCGGACACTCAAGTTCTAGACTGAACATAGATAGATTCAGATTAAGCTAGCTGTAGATTTTGTAGTGGGTCCTCATCTATCGAGAATATTCTTTTATTTTATTATTACAGTAGACTCAGTATTTCAGTAGATGGAGTTAGTTGGGGGATTGTCCCATCAACTCTACATTCAAACAGTGTCAGATTAGAGGCTTTTCAAACTAGTTTTCAGACAGTGTTTTATTTTACAGGTTGTTATTTTAGTTGATACAATTTATCAGTATTTACAGATTTTGAACCATATGGCATTTCAGCCAGTTTTTCTGCATTTATTACAGTATCATATTTCAGTGCTCACAGTAGATATTAGTCATGGGTTAGCTTGTGGTCCTTTGAGGTAGTAGGTATCGTGTAGCATTTGGGGTATAGACTCGGGGCGTTATAAACATAAACCCGGGCTTAGTCGTGAAAAGCAATCTCAAGCCCACCCTAGAACAAAGACAACCCCTTAGCCTTACCTCAAGAGCACAATATAAGAATACAGTGGAAACAAACCAAACATGATAATATGAAAGATAGATAAACCAAATGAAAGCTTTGTGAATCAAAACAAATAAACAACCCACACTTGTCCACAAAAGCCTCTAAAACCAGAATACCAAACTAAGTCAGGACATGCCCCTGATTAAGAAAAAAAGAATCCCAACTAAAACGCTAAGACAACAAGAAAACCAGCGAGATGGCGGGGCCTTCCAAAAAATAGAGGCTCACCACTTCACAATAGGTCCATAGGAATATAGAATCTCCTAGCGTTATGCAAGAGCACCAGAAAATACTTCAGACCCTACATCATGAAATGATATAGCATCCAGAGATGGTCAGCAGGGTGAGCAAAGGTATGTAACTTAGGGGAAGAGGATAAAATAATGTCATTTACCAAAGTCAGTCAAAAACACATGCATGACTTTTGTATTTACATATATAGGATATTGGGATAGAGACAAGGGCCATGAACATGAGAGTTTAAAATATCAACCTGAATTATGTAGCTTCCTTCATTCTAAAGACAACTATGGGCTATATGGGTCCAGCTCCCCCTGCTGGAAGAACCCTAATGTGTGTTAGCCGAATGAACTGAGGAAAAACCAAAGAAACGCTAAAGGCATCAATTCTATAGCCTATATATATATATATATATATATAAAACCAAAGAAAGGCTAAAGACATCAATTCTATAGCCTTCCCAAAAAAATATATATAATGCGTACACCAAGTACACAGTCTCATAGACCCCAACGCCAGCAAATGTGGTTTCCAATGCTGATCCCTCCGATTCTTACACCTTCACAGTGTGCTACACAATTCCTTTTAATTCAAAATTAAAATAGTTGCACATAAACCAACCATTAACCCGGGAGTCATTTATTAAGAAATTTACCAATTCGGTATCTTTATACCGATAGGCTTGCTAGCTAATTTAATTATGCCTAACCTATCCATATAACCAAACCGACTCCCAAGTTCCATTTAAAATTCGAAACCAATGCCATCTAAAATCATATTCATTCATTTATCCTTTAATTTAATGTAATGGGTTAAAAATATAAGTTAAACTATGCAATTGTCCATATTAAAAATCAAGTTTACAAAGTAGGCTGAGGTTAATGCCATTATCAAGCCAAAATTTCATCAATTTAGGGAAACCCATGTCCAATTCCAACCATTTAAACATGAACCAATTCAGTCCCAAAACCATAAATTAAAGCATGAATAGTCCATTTAAACCATGGGAAAAACAATTCAAGTAATAACAGTAAAAAACCCTCAACCCAATTTCAATCCCATCAATTAAAACATGTGAGTATTGCTTAAATAAAGGCTATAATATAAAAATACAAGTAAGGGATGAGCAACATGCCTAAAATATAGAACAATTTGAAGAGAATTTGAAGATTGGAGCTTGAATGTTGAATTCTTTGTAAAGCCTTTAAGCTTTCTTGGGTTTTGAGCTAAAGAGGAAAAAACATGGTTTTCATCTTTGAAAATTTAAGGGAAAGGGGTTATTTTATGTTTAAAAGTCAAGCAAGGAATAAAAAGACCAAAATACCCTCACCCCAAGTGAAAAAAAATAAAAATTGGATGAATCTAACATAGCGGCATGGCACGCCCTTATAACGGAGGGTACCTCCATGCCATGCCCTTGTCGCAGAGGTTATCCTCCGTGGAACACCCTTATCCTGGAGGATTACTATCTGGGGGTCCGAAACTAACCTCGAACACCTTCTAAAACTTTCAAAACTTTCCCAAAACACCCTTTTAACATCCCTAAACATAATTCAAGTCAACATTATGCCGCAGAAGGATCGAAAATAAAATAATTGAAATTTTATAGGGTCTCACATTATCCTCTCCCCTTTAGGATCATTCATCCCCAAATAAGAAGTTAGGATGTTTTTAGCACGATAATAGCAAGAGTATATCAGAATCATATGTCAAATTCAAAATGCGACAAGAGGGAAATAAAACTCATACCTCAAGAACATTTATCCAACATGGGGAACAAGAATGGGTACTTGGCTCTCATATCTTCTTCAACTTCCCTTGTAGATTTTTCCTTATTTTGATTTCTCCCAAGAACCTTCACCGAAGCTACATAATTGGTCCTCAATCTATAAACTATCCTAACTAATATCTCTATCGATACCTCATCATAAGACAACGAATCTGTGACACCAACATCCTCAACAAACACTATAAAAGAAGGATCACCCATATACTTTTTCAGCATAGACACATGGAAAATAGGATGAATTGAAGCCAAACTTGCTGGTAAATCTAACTTAAAAGCGACATTAAAAATTCTTATCACAATCTGATATGGACCAATATAATGAGGACTGAGCGGCCATTTTTTCTCAAATCTCATGACTTATTTCATAAGAGAAACATTCAAGAATACCCAACAACTCTTTTCAAACTCCAACTATCTTCACCTTGCATTCACATAGGGCGTTTGACGACACTGGGTGGTCTAAATTCTTTCTCTAATCATTTTCACCTTCTCCATGGCCTGGTGAACCACGTCAGGACCAAAAAACTTAGTCTCACCTTCCTCAAACTACCTAATAGGAGATCTAGATCTCCTTCCATATAGAGCCTTAAAAGGATAAATCTGAATTCTAGAATGAAAATTGTGATTGTAAGCAAACTCAATAAGAGGAATCAACCCAAATACCCTTAAAGTAAATCACATAGGCCCTTATCATGACCTCTAAAGTCCGAATAGTCCGTTCTTCTTGTCCATGCATTTGAGGGGACGGTGCTAAGGTTCACCTGAGTACCCAAACCTTTTTGTAATGAATGCTAGAAATGAGAAGAAAATTATGTACCTTGGTCTGAAATGATAGACAACAACACTCCATGTAATTTAACTATTTCCTGAAGGAACAACTTAGCATAATCCTCTCTTGAGTAGTTAGTCCTCACCAGCAAAAAGTGAGCGGACTTGGTTATTCTATCCACAATGACCCAAATAGAATCACACTAATTGCAAGATAGAAAAAGACTCATAACGTAGTCTATATTGATCATCTATCATTTCGACAGGGTAACTTTATCTCTTGGACAATCCACCAAGCCTCAAATGTTCTACCTTGACTTGCTGACAAACCATACACTTAGAAACAAAATTTGCCATATCTCTATTCATATTATTCCACCGATAGATTTCCTTCAAGTTGTGATACGTTTTAGTTTAACATGGATAAACTGTATATCTAGACTCATGAGCCTCAGTAAGAATCCTTTCTTCCATCCCATCAAAAGTAGGAACACATAACCTTTCTTGATACCTCAAGATTCCATCCCCTCATTCCAAAAAACCATAACCTTTTGCTGATCCACATCATCCTTAATCTACATAAGTAGGGGATAAAAAGTCTACTTCTTCTTTACCTTAACATCAAGAGATGATTTAACCACTTCCTAAACAATCACTCCTCCATCCTTAGAGTCTAAGAGAATAAATGCCAAGTTAGCCAACCTATGAATATCCTTCATCAACCCTTTTTTCTCCCCATCAACATGAGATCGACTCCTCATAGACAACCTGCTAAGAGCATCAACAACCACATTAGCTTTACCAATATGGTAGTGCAAACTCATATCATAATACTTAAGCAATTTAAGCTATTTTTTCTACCTGAGATTCAATTCCTTTTGCATAAAAACATACGGTATGCTCTTCTGGTCTGAATAAATATCCACATGCACCTTATATAGAAGATGGCACATATCTTCAAAGCAAAAACCACAACCACTAAATCTAGATCGAAAGTCAGGTAATTTCTCTCATGAACCTTAAGCTGGCTGAAAACATAAGCCATAGTTTTACCATGTTGCATCAAGACGCAACCCAGTCCAATATGAGTGCATTATAATCTACAACAAATCAATCAGAACCCTCGAACAGGGTCAAAACAGGAGTAGAAGTCAACTTATCCTTCAACTATTCAAAACTACCCTCACAAGAATCTAACCATAAAAACTTTATCTTTTTCTGAGTCAACTTCGTCAACGGGATAGAAATGGACAAAAAACTCACCACAAACCTCCTATAATACCTATCCAAGACTAAGAAGCTCCTAATGTTGGTTGGAGTCATAGGTCTAGTCCACTTTTTAATTGCCTTAATTTTCTGTGGATCAACCGTGATCCCCTCACTAGAACTACATACCCAAGAAAGGTCACAACACTTAAATAAAATTTACACTTATAAAAGTTTGCATGAAATATTTGGTCCTTAAGAGTCTGCAACATAATTCAAAGGTGATTGGCATAATCCTCCTCACTCTTAGAGTACACCAGGATGACATCAACAAAGTCTATAACAAATAAATCCATAAACTGCCTAAACACCGATTCATAAGATCTATGAAAGAAATCAGAGCATTAGTCAACCCAAATAACATAACTAGAAACTCATAATGGTCGTACCAGGTTTGGAAAGAATACTTAGGAACATCAACCTCCCTACTTTTCAAGTGGTGATAGACTAAACAAAGATCAATCTTAGAGAAGTACTTAACACCTTGAAATTAATCGAATAGGTCATCAATCTTAGGAAGAGGATACTTATTCTTAACTGTAACCTTATTCAACTGATGATAGTCTATACACATCTGAAGAGACCCATCTTTCTTCCATATAAAAAGCACAGAAGCACCCCATGGAGAAATACTAGGATGAATAAAGACCTTATCAAAAAGATCCTTCAACTGTTTCTTAAGTTCCTTTAGTTCGGCCGAAGCCATTCTATAAGGAGGAATGGAAATAGGATGGGTATTCGGTAGAAGATCAATCCCAAAATTTATTTTGCTATTGAGTGGAATTCCAGGAAGATCGTCGGGAAAAACTTCATGAAATCCATTAACCATAGAGATAGATTGCAAATAAGGACTCTCAGAGTTAGAATCTTTAACTTGAACAAGATAATACAGGAACCCTTTTGAAATCATTTTATAAGCCCTAAGATAAGAAATAAACTTCCCTTTGGGTACTAAGGAACTACCCTCCCATTAAATCACCAGTTCATTAAGAAAATGAAAATTTATCTTTCGAGCCCTATAATCCAGATAAGCATAGGACAAGTGAAGCTAACCCATTCCCAAGATTACATCAAAATCTACCATATCAAGTTCTATTGAATCCACCAATGTCTCTCTATGAAAGATAGAGACCACACAACCCCTATAGATTTTTCTAGCAATAATAAACTCACCCGAATGAGTAGAAATAGAGAAGGGTCTGAAATATTTTCAGGACCAAAACTAAAGTGTACAGCCACATAAGGGTTCATATAAGATAGGATAGAACTCAGATCAAGCAAATAATAAACATCAAAAGAAAAGAGTTTTAACATATAGTGACAACATCGTAAAATACCTCAGATTCCTAACGAAAAGCAAGTGCGTAGAGATTATTTCATCCAGTGTCGCTACCTAAAGTGGCATCCTTAGTTATAAGAGCCGAAGAAGTAGAAACCATAACTTTATTCTCTCTAGTAGCAACACGGTCGAAGGACAATCTCACTGCATATAACCAATCTGACAATAATTATAGAACTAATTTCTCCCCTCATAAGAGTATCTGCAATGAAGCTATCTATAAAACTTGCAAAGAGGATAAGGTAGGGCCAGTTGAGCTCTACTAACCTGAGGCTGGGCACCATGTGCCTTAGAACCATTGCTAGCCTAGAAACGATGATCACTAGAAGACTTAGAATAAGAAGCACTAGCCGTTGAACATTAATTCCCCCAATTCTTCTTCTTAGTCCACTACCTACCATCTCTCTTACTATTTTGTTGATATTCATCCTGCTCTGAATATATTAACTTCTTGCTCTACCTCTCTCCTATATCTAGCATCTTTTTTCTCATCCTCTACCTACTGCATATAAACCACCAACCTGGAGGTGTCTATGTCATTATTTAACATAGCAGTCATACACTCTAATACCATATCATGAGATAAGCTAGAAGAAAATTTTCTCATTCTGAATCTCATATTAAACACTAACTTCAGAGAATAATAGGACAAATGATGAAACTTCAGAGCATACTTCTTAACACTCATCTTACACTAATTCAAGTTCATAAACTCTTATGCCTTAGTTTCCCCCAACTCCTAAGGAAAGAAGCGATCAAGAAAGGCATCTAAAAAGTTATCCTGCACTGCTGGTTAAACCTCATCACTTCCTACTCCTCATACACTGATACACTAAATCTTTCAACTAGTAAACATCAAACTCCATACGCTCTGAATCAGTAGCATGCATCACCCTAAAGATTTTCTCCATCTCATTAATAAACTCCTAAGGATCTTCCTCAACCTTAGAGCCCATAAAGGTTGGGGATTTAACCTTATAATTTGCAAACCCGAGTGACCTCATATGAAACAATAGTAGGACCAACATGATCAGACCAATGAGAGGGTGATACCATCAATTAAGCATGCATATGAATAAATTAACAAAATTTGGCATTAGAGATATTGCCCTAAGGTAACTGAGCATTAGTATCACCAGCCTGGGAAGCCCAAGAAGGACTAGTAAGGACCAGTGGAACCCTATGTGGAGTAGTATAGTCAAAAGCAAGGACCCTAGACTAGGTCTGAATTCCATAAATAATGTGAGGTTCCTCTATATTTTCCTTAGGTAGGATAGAGTTTTCAGCAGAGTTTCTATGACTATCAGATCTTTGGAGAGGCATGATCTGAAATGCAAGTAATCCAAGAGTTAGATAAGTTTCATAACAACTAAAATCTAAAGTACAAAATAGAACACAAGAAAAGAAAACATTCCTAAATGCCTTGTAGCCTCCCTATTATAAGTATGGCGTGCAGCACACCCATAAAAGGGACTCTGCTTAACATGGTTTTGTGAAAACTTACAAACTATGAACCGTTCTTAGATACCAAGCTTTTCATGACCTAAAATCGGGTCTTGACATGATGGGCAATCTTAACCCCACCCTAGGCCAGAGATAACCCCCTTAGCCTTACTTCAAGAGAACAATATAAGAATCTAACGGAAGCCAACCAAAAATGATAATGAGAATGATAGATTAACCATAAAAAAGTCTTGAGAATCAAAACAAACAACCTACCTATACTTGTCCGCAAAAGCCTGTAAAACCAGAATGTCAAACTAAGTCAGGACGTACCCCCAACTAAGACAAAAAGAATCCTAAATAAATACTAAGACAATAAAGAAACCAGTGAGATAGTTGGGCATTCTAAAATATAGAAGCTCACCACATCACACTAGATCCACATGAATACTGAATCACCTAACACTGCATAGAAGTAACAAAAATCCCTTTGAACCCTACATCATGAAATGATGTTGTGTCCAGGGACGGTCAATGAGGCAAGTACTGGCATATATCTCAGGGGTAGAGGATAAAATAATGTCATTTACCAAAGACAGTCAAAACCATATACATATATTTATATTTATAATATAGGATGTTGGTATAGGGAAAAAGGTCATGAATATGAGAGTTTGAACTATTAACCTGAACTATGTAGGTCACTCCATCCAAAAGACACCCAGGGGCTATATGGGCCCAACTCCCCTTACATGAAGGGCCCCACTCCGTGTTATCCACATGAATCAAGGAAAAATTGAGTAAAGGCTAAAGACATAAAGGATATAGCCCTCCTAAATATATATATAATGTATGCACAAAGCACATGGTCACATGGACCCCCAACACCGGCAAATGTGGTTACCAGTGTTTATCCCTTCGGGACCTACATCTTCATGGTGAGCTACACAATTCTCTTTAAACCAAAATTAAAATAGTTTCACATAAACCAACCATTAACATTTGAGTCATTTATTAAGGAACTTGCCAATTTGGTATCGTCATACTAATAAGTCTGCAAACTAATTCAATTATGCTAAACTAGTCCATATAACCAAACTGTCTCTCAAGTTCCATTTAAAATCCGAAACCAAGGCCATCCAAAATTATATTCATTTATTTATTCTTTAATGAAATGTAATATGTTCAAAATACAAGTTAAACCATGTAATTATCCATATTCAAAATCAAGTTTACAAAGTAGGTTGAGATTAATGCCATTATCAAGCAAAAATTCCATCAATTTGGGGAAACCTATGTCCCCCATTCCAACCATTTAAATAATGCACCAATTCAATTTCAAAATAATAAATTGAAGCATGAATAATCAATTTGAACCATGGGAAAAACAATTCAAGTATTAACAATCAAAATCCATCAACCCAATTTCAATTCAATCAATTAAAACACATGAATATTAATAAAGTAGATGCTGCAATGTAAAAGTATAAGTTAGGGATGAGCAACATGCTTGAATATAGAACAATTTGAAGAGAAGTCAAAGTTTGGAGCTTGAATGTTGAATTCTCTATAAAGCCCTTGAGCTTTCTTTGGTTTTGAGTTAAAGAGGAAAAAGAATAGTTTTGATCATTGAAAAACTAAAGGGAAAGGGGCTATTTTATGTTTAAAGGTCGTGCAAAGAATAAAAAGACCAAAATCCCTGCACTTCACCTGAGGAAAACAAAAACTGGATGAATTTAACATAGCGGTGTAGAATGCCCCTATCGTGAAGGGTAGCCTTTATGCCAAACCTTTATCGCAGAAGGTATCCTCCATGGTATGTCGTTATCATGAAGGCTTACCGCCTCAGGGTCCCAAAATTACCCCGAACCCCTTCTAAAAATTCTTAAACTTTTCCATAATACCCTTTTAACATCCCTAAACATAATTCAAGTAAAAAATTAACATTACATATACGGGAATGTCAAACATAAAGTAGTTGATATTTTAAGGGGTCATACAGGTTTGTTGAAGGATTTTTCTTTATTGCTTCCCCTATGTCAAAATTAACTTTGGAAAAAGTAAAATTTTATTGTTTCAATGCTTACAATATAATTTTAAAGAATTTGAAGACTCCACTCACTTTTTCTCTATTTTTAACTCTATTAGAGGGTCTATATAATTTGCAGTTTATTATAATGCTTAGAGAGTTGTCCTTGGTTGTGTTTTGATGCAATATAGTAAGGTTACAACATATTCCTCTAGATAGTTCAAGCCTCACGAGAAGAATTAACTAACTCATGACCTTGAGTAGGCATCAGTTGTTTTTGTCTTAAATATTTAGAGGTATTATCCTTATTTGATTCATGTAGACGTATTCATAGATCACAAAAGACTTTAGTATGTGTTACGTTAGAAAGTTTTAAATCTTCCTCAAAGAAGGAGGCAAGAGGTGTTAAAAGATTATGATATGGGTGTTTTGTACCATCTGGGTAAAGCCAATGTAATAGATGATTCTCTGAGAAAATCATCTATGGGAAGTGTGGCTCATGTAGAAAATGAGAAGAATATATTAGTTCACGAGGTTCACAAGCTTGTTAGAATGGGAATCGAATTGGTTAATGTCACGATCCAAACTAGGTCCTGGCCCCGATGGGCATCTCATGTCCCACAAGTACCAAAGACCACCCCCTGCACCTAACCAAATGAACACAGCATCCCCAATGTCGGATGAATTCCAAACATATAACAACATAACACAAGGTAATATTTAAGAAAAAATATAAGTCTATGAAGGATAACCAGTAACTGGACAAAACAACTATCCAACATCACCTAAGTCCACAGTAATCTAACAAAGCCTCTATGCAAAGAAAACCAAAACCAGTCTTGGTTAGGACATGTCCGTGACTCGGACAATAATAATGAAAACAATAATGATAATGATAATAAAAACTCTCAATTCTAATATATGATAAGAACTGATGAAATGTCTATGTCTTTTGGATAATGGAAGCTCACTACTTCACCACCACAAATCAACGAACTGAGATGATCCACCTAACTCAGTGTAGGAAAAGTAGAGGTATCTTCAATGCTTGCATCTCGTGGGGATACAGCATTTGGAGAAGGTTAACGGGGTAAAAACTGGCATGTAACTCAGGTATACGGATAACATAATGTTGTCATCAACAACTATAATCATTCAAATCTAATGCACAAAATTAAATGCATATACATATATATCACATGCCAGGATAAGGAATAAGGCTCAACATGTACTTTAAAACTTTAGCCTAGATTATGTAGGTCAACCATTATAACATGAGAAGGCACCCATTAGCTATATAGGCCTAGATCTCCCCCAGCTAGTAAGGTAATGGTGCGTTTGACCGCACGAACTAGAGGGTATACATATACACTATGGGGGACTCGAACCTCCCAATACATCAAGGTGACACAAGAACCAAATCATTTAATATAATATGAGGGACTCGAACCTTCCAATAATATGATAATAAAAAGTGGGACTCAAACCACCCGATCATACAGATCCCCGCATCAAAAACTGCGGTTTCCAGTGTTGATCCCTTGAGACCTCTACTTCATGACTCAGCCATACAACCCTTATTAAAGCCTAATTAAACAAGTATAAAACATTCCCATTCATTGAACCATATTACACATTAAGGTATACATTATTGGTATCATCATACCAACTACACTTGCAAGGTAACATCAACATGCTACAAGAATTTAGGAAAATCATAATCTCCTTTGGTTCAATTATAAATTAGCTTGGGTAATTACACAACCCCATAAATTAGCTTGGTAGTGTGTCACCTGGATCCTTAGCCTGTCGCAGAGATGAGCAAATTCATATTTTTCAATTTCCAGTGGCCCTCTACGATAGTGGCACATTGCGGAGAGGGTCAAATCCCTAATTTTCTAATTCCAGTAAAGGTTCGCGATGGTGGTGCATCGCACTGAGTTTCCATGTCCCATCCAAGGTTGCAACACTATACCTCTGCGTCGCGCCACCAAGAATTTTCCTAGTTGGAATTTTCTAGTGGCTTGGCGTGATAGTGGCGCGTCGTGGCAAGGGAAAAAATTGGGAGCCCAGTTTATTTTTTTAGTTTCATTTTGGAGTTAAAGGGGGCTGTTTTGGACTTTTCCCCAACCTCCAATCCATCCAAACACATGATTAAAGCCTTTTAGAAGAATTATATGCTAAGTTTCATCAAAATTACTCTAATTCAAAACCCTAGGCTTCAACATTCATCTCTAAAAAACTCAAGATTCTACCATCATTTTTCTAGATTATTTTAAGATTTAAAATCCCTAGACCAAGAGCTTCAAGAATCTTTATTCAAGAGCACAAATAACATCTCAAAAAGAAAGCTTATTCATGTAGTTCATCATCTAAGGTATGTGGGGTTTCAATAAGGACAATTCTTTCGTCCTTGTGCCCAAAATTATGTTTTTAAGTAAATTTCTTATGTTTGAGGTTGGGTTTATACCCAAAAGTATCTTATTGATGATTTTGAGCATGATATTATTTAATTACAAAATTGCATGTTTGTTTTGAGTTAAAGAATGCTTCTTTATAAATTTTAATACCATGAGCATGTTATGAGATATTGATTTTGAATTTTCAATTAAGTTTAAGCATATATTTATGATTCTTGATTTTAGTATTTTGATATAGTTGAAGTGTTTTCAAGAAAACTTATTGAGCATGATAATTTACTATGAAATTTCATGAGTTTGAGACATGGGTTATTAGACCCTAATTTGAGCACTTATATTTGAAGAACTTGCCTTTGAGCACCCTGAGATTAGTATATTTTGAGTTGAATAAAAAGTATTTGATCTTCGGATCCCCGGTT
The DNA here is from genome assembly GCF_002878395.1 of Capsicum annuum. Taxonomy (NCBI): domain Eukaryota; kingdom Viridiplantae; phylum Streptophyta; class Magnoliopsida; order Solanales; family Solanaceae; genus Capsicum; species Capsicum annuum. The sequence continues at coordinate 94,939,130 of NC_061117.1, read as the reverse complement.
GAGTTTTGGAATCCACTTTTCAAAGTTTATTTCAAATTAAATATATATATATATATATATATATATATATATAGTTTGTTTACATTATAAATCATGAGATTATTTTTAAAATTGAATTTCCAATGAGATAAGCATAGCAAATAAAAAAGGAGTAGTATTTAGCACCGAGTTAGGTATGTTTCCAAGGTTTCATACCGTAGAACTACTTGCCACCGTAGGATTGAGATAAAAGTGCCCATAGAGGCAGAGATAGTGATCACTTAAGCTGAGGTTATATTCCCTGGCAAGAGTATCACACCTCTCTCCAATGTGAGGTTTCCTCCTTAGGAGGACGAGATGTTGGATTCCATGTAGCTTGCATGGTTTATGTTGGTTAAGAGAACTTCCCTGCTAGTATAAAATAATGAATAACTTTTAAGATAAAGTATTGTCCTTAAAGTTTTAAAGCTTATAGACTACAGATTCTAGAACAAAAAAGTTTTTAGAGACTAAGTGTTATGACTAACAAGAATTAGATTGCATGTTTTTCTATTCATGCTTTATACTTTCATATTTCAGATATTTCAAGCCCATGTGAGTCATTTACATTTAGCATGCATTGTTTTATAAACGTAGATGATATTGTTTACTAGTTGCATACAGCCCCATACACTCAGTACATCCTCAAAGTACTAATCCACATATATGTCTATGTGCTACATTGTCTCATACTGTAGGTTTAGGTGCTCAGTCTCGGTAGCATGAGTGATTTTTGAGTACCTTATCTACATCCCTGCAGCTAATGAGTCCTCATAGTTTGAGGACTTAGTATTCAAATTTCTAGTATCATTAGTAGATTTTTTTTCATTATTCATTCCAGACATTTTGAGTCAGCTAGAGCCTGTCCTAGTGTCTCTCCAAATTCAATCATTAGAGGCTTGTCAAACTACTAGTTTTAGTTGTAGACTATAAGTCAATAGTCTGATTTTCTTTCAGTATTGTTTTACTAAGACTTGAGAGATTCACATGTTTTAGATAAGTATTCCATAGTTATTATGATTTTATAATTATATTTCCTTATTTTGAGATTCAGATTTAGTAGGAAGCAGCTAGGGTTAGCTTAGACTACTCATAGTTTGAAGCACCGTGTGGCATCCCAGGAACTAGATTTCAGGGCGTTACAAATATAAAGGACTTGATCCACCCGATAATATAGACCCTCATATAAGAAACTGTGGTTTCTAATGTTGGTCCCTCAGGACCTCCACTTTCACAACTTAGCTACACAACCCTCATTAAAGCCCAGTTAAAACAAGTATCACACATCTAATTCATTAAACCACATTATACATTAAGGCATATATTGTTGGAATCATCATACCAATTATAGTTGCAAGGTAACGTCAACATGCTGAATCAATTTGGGGGAAATCACAATCCTCGTTGGTTTAATTATATATTAGCTTGGGGAATTACATAACTCCATATGGTTAAATTAAAATCATTATGCTTCATTAACCTTTCACATTATGCAATAGTTCAAGAGTAGTTCCATGTTCATATTTTTCATATTGAAAACCAATTCCATAATAGGGGGTTGAGGTCAATTCATAACCACTTCAAAAGTCACAAGATTGGGGAAATCCCAATCCATTTATTTATTCACCATACCCATGCACCCCTACAATTAAAAACCATAATTAAAGCATGAATAATCATATGCAAATCATGGAAAACATTGTTCAATCAAAAAGTATTCAAAAACCTCAACCCTAAGTATGATTGCTTGAGAGACTTAAGAGATCTTTGGAAATGTTTAAGTACATTATGAATGAGAAATAACCTATCTTAATTTCCTTATGAATGTGGGGTTTTAACTGGGTAAGGATGGAATTGTCCAAAGTGCCCTCAATTTAAAATTTAAATTTAGTCATCGGTGACTACAGGTCATTATACAACTCATCACCACCAATCGTAACCTAGACAGTGTCAGGGAACCCATATATTATTGACCCTATGACTCAACTAGTAAAACTTGTAAAGGAACCATATGACTCATAGGGTCCAGTCATAGTTAATACAAATCACATTTGAGGTAAATACTAGATATCCTATGATTTGCACCCACTAACTCGTAATGAGTTCTTACGACTCTTAGTAAGTCACTCATACTCAGAGAAGAACGTAGTCATATACTTACTAATTTGGTTATAATTGGGTCCCTAGGACCTTTCAAGACTCCTTATGACTCATAAGAAAATTCGTTGTCAGGACAGTGAGGATAAAATTTTAGAAATTTTTAAGGACCAAAAATCGGGGGTGTTATAGTTAATTTAACTAAAAATAGTGTCATGGTTCAGAGTTCTCTTTTATACAAGGAGAAACCAAATCTAGATAATGATTCTATTTTGCTTTAGTTTAAAAATTTTATCCAAAGTTAGAAAGTTGAGGCTCTCAAGGGAAATATAATGTTCTTTTTTGTAAGAATAGACTTTGTGTACCAGATATGGATGACTTGTGATAGTATATGCTGATAAAAGCTCATAGTTCTCGATATTCTATTCACCCAGGAGCCACTAAGTTATACTATGACCTGCAGAATGTCCATTGGTGGAATGGCATGAAGGATATCACAAAATTTGTACCTAAGTATCCAAACTTCCATCGGGTCAAGGTTAAATACTAGATACGTGGTAGTATGACTCAGAATATAAGTATTCCTACTTGTAAGTGGGAAGTAGTGACATGGATTTTATTAAAGGGTTACCCCACTCGCCGATATTATGATTCTATTTGGGTTATAGTGCACCGAATAACTAAGTCAACACTTTTCTTATTAGTTAACACTTTAGATTCAACTATGGATTATGGTTGAATATACCTTAAAGAGTTGGTGAAATTACATGTATTCACTTTTACTATCATCTACGATAAGGGTACTCAATTTACTTTTTAGATCTAAAAAATATTTCAAAAGGGACTGGTACCCAAGTTCATCTTAGCACAGCTTTTCATCTGCAGATAGATAGTTAGGTAGAGTAGACCATTTAGACTTTGAAGGACAATTTGAGAGCTTACGTGATCTATTTAAAGGTAGTTAGGATGATCACTTGCCTTTGATTGAGTTTTCTAATAATAATAGCTATTACTCAAGTATTTAGATGGGCTTATTTAAAGTGTTTTATCGCATGAGGTTTAGATATCTTATTGGTAGGTTAAAGGTTGGTGAAGCTACTTTAATAGATTTATTCGGTCCATGAGGCTATGGAAAAAGTTCAGCTAATTAGAGATAGGTGAAAATTAGATTAAAGTCATCAAAAGTCCTATGTAGATATGAGAAGGAGAGAACTTAAGTTAACAAATTATGATTTGTTTACTTAAAAGTGGCCCATGAAAAGGGTGATATTATTTGTAAATAAAGGGAATAAAATACCCCAAATGTTGTCCCATGCGAAATTTCCTGAGTTTTTTACATTCTAGACATCATACTACTTAGGGATATAAGTTTTATGCTTAGATACAATTTAGGGTCTCCCACTCGTATGTTAGTCTGTTAGTTTTGGTTGGTTTTGATTCAAGGTATGACTAGGTACCTTACTAATCATATGTTAGGGTACGAGGTGTACATGGCTAAGTCTTATGATTCCCTAAACCTATCCAAGTAGATTATATCTAAGGTACGAGTTAAGGGTACTTATTGCATATTAGAATACGAGTTAGCCCTAGGTGGTCATATGTTGGTCTGTATTGAGGTCTAAGATGGTGCTAGGTTATGATAGAAGGGTACCACTCATACCCTAGGGTATGGTTTAGGGTATGTGGTCATACCCTTCTGCTGTCAAGTTTTCAGCTTTTAAGCTGAGAGTTGTCCGGACATTTCCCACCCCAAAACCCTTAAGTCCCCATATTATATAACACTTGGTTTCCTCTCATACCTAAATTAGAAGGATTAAAACACTCTTAAAATACTCTTTAAACTCTCTCAAGAAGTTTGGCTAGGGTTTTCTACAAGGTGTCTATCTAAAGGCTTAAAGATCGAGATCTTTCCATGAATCTTTGTAAATAAGGCATGTTACTACTCCCTCATTGTTAGTTTGACTAAAGGCATGATTTCATGTATATTTTTCATGGCATAATTATGGTATGGTTTTGGATTTTAAATTATATGTTGGGGGTTTTGTTATAATTGGTTGGTTATTGTTTTTCCATGTTTTAATTATGGTTTTTCATATTTTAATGGTGGTTTGGACATGTGTTTGTATGGGAATGGTTAATTGGTACTGGGATTTGGTTTTGGAACTATATGCCCTCAATGTGTTCGATAAAATGCCTATGAGAATGCTTTTGTTAAATTATTGAACTTTTATTGAAAACTTTGCATAGTATAAAGTGGTAATGGAACCCTAAATTTGTTTGGATAGTTTTAAATGGTTAAATAGTAAGGTCTTGGCGTTCATGGTTATGGTTTAATTAAAAAACCTTATGAGATACATGAGAATCCCCCAAGAAAACTAAGTAATGAATATACTTGTGGGGTACATGGGATCCCCCAACCAAACTTAATAATGCAATCTATGGGTACATGGGAATTCTTTAAAAGGTTGGCTAAGGACATTGTTTGCAAGCTATAGTCGGTATAATGAGACCACTTCTTATAGCCTTGGTTAATAATAAATGGAATTTGTGGTTTGGTTGTGTGCTAATGGTTTTAATTGGGTAATAATAATGGGGTGTAATAGCTAACCATAAGGGTATGAGTCCAATGGACGAACATTGGAAACTCATGTCTGCCTACATAAGGATTGGCCATGGAGACCATACACTTATGAGGAATACGGGATCCCCTAGTTTATACTTGTAAATATGTATCATAGAGGGCAAAGGGTGCACGAGAATCCCCTACCCCTATGGTATCTTTGATTTATGCGGCTACATGAATCGGGGTCTGTTCATGGGGTAACACTGGACCAATATAGCTTATGGGTGGTTCTAGGACGGTTAAGCTACACATACCTAGGTTAATGTTTTAAAATCATGCTAAACCAGGTTCTCTTTCCCTACATGGATTTTATATATATATTTATATATATGGTTGTGTATTTATATGGTTGTTTACTTGGTTTTATAGGTTGACATTATTTTATCCATATCCTAAGTGCATGCTAGCATTCACCTGCTAACCCATCTTTGGCCGTTATATTCCCATGTGATGTAGGAACCGACCATACTAATCCTCCTACTCATTGATTAAATTTAGGGACAGATAGTGTTGGATTAAAGTGGTGAGCTTCCATACTCCAAAAGGCTCTATTTTATGTTATGTATTTCCTTACGTACTTTTTGACATCTCATAGACTTTAGTTTTTGGCTATGGTCGGGGGTATGTCCCGACTAAATATTTTTTGGTTTGGTTTAGAGGCTTTGTGTGGACAAATATGGACTTGGGTATGGAATAGATATGGTTTTGTTTATTATTGGGTTTGGCTTGCTATGGGTTAATTTGACTAATTTGGGTCAGTCTCGGTTATAGACCCATCCCAAAACAGTTACATTTTGATATGTTCTATCTTGTTATATGATTAAAATTTATCTGACTAAGAACATATATTGGTTTGTTAGATTGGGTATCGGGGGTGGTGTCTGGTCCTTATTGGACTTGAGATGCCGATTAAGATAAGGCCCCGGTTTGGGTCATTTCAAGATGGTATCAGAGCCTAGGTTTTGGCGTCATGGGGTGTCTAGAAATCCATGTCAAGTAGAGTCTTGCTTATGGGTGTGTTTTGTACCACACTTATAATCTGGAGGCTATGAGACATTTAAGAATATTTCACTTTATTGTTATTTTATTTTCAAGCTATAGTGTCTAAAGTTTTGAACTCACCCCTAGATCTTCTTTAGTTCACCTTTCAGAGAATGCCCTCCCAATAATCTAAAGTTCATGGAAACTAACCTATCCTACTTGAGGATGATATGGATAGATCTCGTTGAATTCATGGGGTACAGACCTGGTCAAGGGTCATAATTTTTTATTTTCCTCGTGGAGTTCCACTGATCTCTATTGACCCTACTCTGAAAGAAGGCACTTATGCTCAATTACCTTAAGGAGATGTTACTAATGCCAATCTTTGACAATCTATTAATCTATTGACCCAAAGAGTGACAAACCTATCACGCCAGTCCAGTCCTATTGGTACGGGGAAGAATAAGGCAAAGTTAAGAAATAGGCAGAGTAAGAGGTCTCAATTTTATAAACAAAGTGGAGGCAAATCGTATAGTGGAAAGTAGTCCAAGAGGAAGAATTAGGGGAATGCTAACTCTTGTTCTATGGATAGTTCTCCTTACCCAAATTCATTGGGAGATAGATATTTTTAGAATGGTAATGCTTCAAGTGCACAAGGTGTATAATCTCAGGTCAGTAGGGCCCAATCTACACCATCCTACCCTCTTTTTAGATTTTGTGGTTGGCATTATTATGGTCAGTGTGAGAAGGGAAGGAGCAGATATTTTAGTTATAGTAAGTTGGGTCAAATGCAGCGGAAGTGTCCCACAAGGATTACCACTAGGGCAAATAGGATACAGGTTGCCACTTCTCTAGCTATTGCTTTGAGGGGTGCTATTTCTAACTTCGGCACTAGCTGGGACCATCTCAATTGCTTCACTATCCTTCAAAAGTCTGAGGCATCTCCTGATGCCGACACTGGTATGTTAAAACTTTTTTCCTGTGATATGTATTGTTTACTTGGTTTGGGGTCCACTCTTCCTTATGTGACCCAATTTTTTACTATGTATTTTGGTTTGGTCCCAAGGTTATTTCAGACCCTTTTTCTATTGCTACCCTATTAGGTAACTTTGTGATTTCCAAAAGAGTCAATAAGGGGTGTGTGGTATCTGTTGGTAGTAATGAAACTTTGGTAGATTTGTTTGAATCAAATATAGTGGATTTTGATGTCATTCTAAGGATGGATTGGTTACACTCATGCTATGAATCATTAGACTGTCGAACTCGTAAAGTTGTCTTAAGCTCCCTGGAGAGTCAGTTATTGAGTGGGAAAATGGTTCCCTAGCCTCTAAGGGGAAGTTCATATCACATCGTCGAGCTCGAAAAGTAATCTCCACAGGGGTCTCTCTATTATTATCTGGTTCGTGTTAAAGATTCTAACTCGGACAATCCTTTTTTGAATTCGGTTTTAGTGGTGAATGAATTTCCTAAGGTCCTTCCTAATGACCCTCCTAGTATCCTTCTAATGGGTAGATTGATATCGGATTGATCTTATTTTGAAAACTTGTCCAATTTCTATTCCTTCTTTACAGAATGACTCTGATTGAGTTAAAGAAACTTAAGGAGCAATTAAAGGATCCCTTAAATAAAGGTTTCATCTGTCCTAGTATTTCTTCGCAAGGTGCTTTCATTCTTTTATGCATAAGGGAGATGGTTTCCCCTGGGAATGTATAGATTTTTGGTGGGTGAATAAGGAATTTAAGGTGTTCTCCTTAAGGGTTGTACCATATAAACATCTTCTATATGGGGTACTCTGTTAGTAGTTTATGATGGTTGATAGAGGCTGAGTGGAACTTTAGGCATTGTTTATAGTAAAGGAAGTATATTAGCTCAGGGATATTAATAAGAGAATAATGAAGGTAGATTGGTAGGTTGTATAAGGTGTGCAGAAAGGGTGAGGTTGATGACTTGTGGAATACAGGAGTGGGAAAGTTATAACATATAGGCCAGGGGTTCAGGTTGAACTAGTGGATTGGGGGTTAAGTCATTGGATAGGTAATATCATGGAGTTTGTACGACTATGTTGGACTCTAGGTATCATTTGGATGGATGAGGTTTTAGGTATAAGTTAACCAAGCATCCCTAGTTTATGCCTTTAGTGATAACTATTAGAGCAGAGTATTGTGCTTACAAGTGTAATAAGATGAAGGTCAAAGGTTATTCTTAAATTTTCTTCTAGTGATGTACTTCAAGGGAAGGTTGGGGTGCATTCCATCCTATTATAGTGATTTCGTTCTATCTCGGTTAAGAGGGAATTCTTCTAATGTTTCACACATTCTAATAATGCTTATAGCTAAGATTCATATTCTGCATTCACCATGTTCCCTGGATATGAATCTTGACCTTACGGTACATTACCCATGATGTGTGCAGTTGTGTTTCTTTTATTGTCCAGTCCTAAGGAATCCTACTATTATGTGTTATGTCATGATTAATCTTCATTTATGACCTAGGAGGTTGCTAAGAAGTACCTCATGCCTATAGTGTCATGCCTCATTTAGCAAGTCTCGCCTTGGGTATTACAGTAAATAGGAGTTATAATTAGGAAGTAACCCCCCTCATTTTTAATGCTTGTGCTCTAGTTCCTTAAGTGACCATTTCATGTTAAGGCGGTAGTGATATGGGAGCGTAGTGATATTTTGGAATGAGAGAAGTAGAAGGCCCTTGTGGGGGAGATTCTAGGGTAACTCCTAGAACTAAGGTTATGAGGAGGGGGGAAGGCTGAGGTAAGGTAGTTGTCATAGAGGATAACTAGGAGAGGAGTAGGCAGTGAAGATTTTTGTGAAAATAATAGAGGTTACTAAATCTTTGGAATGATAGATAGTGTTGCGGGTATAGAAGAGGTAAGATGGAATGTTGTGATTGATAGATATACCAAATCATTGTGTTGAGTACTTAATAATCTTGATGGGGCATGATGCTTGACTATAGTAATAGAAGCGGAGTAGTGTTTCGGGATGGATGTACAGAATAGAACCCAGTTGCGTAAGTTAAATCTTTTAGCTCTGAATAGGCTAAAACATGGAAGTAGTATATAACTAGACTCAGGCTTTCGTAGTGATGTATCTCTGGAAAACTGTAAGTTGAATTAGACTTTCTCTCTAGAATGATTTTCATTGATTTGGTATTTCATATTTCTGTGTTGCGGAAGGGTGTGGGTGATATTTTATTAATTATTTCCCTTGGAAAATATTGACATCTTGGACTATTTGTCAAATAAGGAGGTCCTGGTGAGGATCATGGGTCGGCAAGTTCGCCGGTTGTCAAAAAAAGGCGTGGCTTTGATAAAGGTTCTATAGTGGAACCAAAAGTATGAGGAAACCATTTAGGAGGCCTAGGATTACATGAAGTCCAAAGTACTTATTCTTAATTCTAGTTTTGGAAAATCGTGCTAGGGGTATGTGTCGATCTTCTCATATTCATTTTATGTCTTTATTTTTTAACTTGGTTGAAAGAAAGTTTGATGGGTATTATGTGTTGACTCGTGCTTGTGATTTTCTTTACTCGTCATTTGAGGATGCATAATCCAAGTGGGGGAGACTGAAACACCCCAATCTTTGTCCCTTGCCAAATTTCCTGAGTTCTAAATATTTTGGACATCATACAACTTAAGGGTACAAGTCATATGCTTGGATACAGTTTAGGATCTCCCACTCATAAGTTAGTTAGTTAGTTTTGGTTGGTTTCTGTCCAAGGTACAACTACGCGCCTTACTAATCATAAGTTAGGGTACTAGGTGTACATGTGTAAGTCATATAATTCCCTAAACATAGCCTAGTAAATTCTGTCTAGGGTACGGGTTAAGGGTTACTTCTCATATGTTAGGATAGGAGTTAGCCCTAGCTGGTCCTATGTTAGTCAGTATGGAGGCCCAAGATGGTGTTAGGGTACAAGATAAGGGTATCACTCATACCCTAGGGTACAGTTTAGGGGGTGTGGTCATACCCTCATGCGGTCAAGTTTTCAGCTTTTAAGTAAAGGGTATTCCGGACGTTTCCCACCCTAAAATCCTTAAGTCCCTACATTATATAAAACTTTGTGACCTCTCATAACTCACTTGGAAAGATCAAATCTCTCTAAAAATCCTCTCTAAACTCTCTCAAGAAGGTTGGCTAGGGTTTTCTACAAGCTGCCCACTAGAGTCTTAAAGATTAAGATCTCTCCAAGAATCTTCATAAATAAGGCATGTTACTCCTCCCTCATAGTTAGTTCAACTAAAGTCATGATTTAATGTATGGTTTTCATGGCATAATATTGGTATGGTTTTCGGTTTTGAATTATATGTTGGGGGTTTTGGTTATAATTGGTTGGTTATGGTTTTCCCATGTTTTAATTATGGTTTTTCATGTTTTAGTGGTGGTTTGGACATGTGGTGGCATGGTAATGGTTAATTGGTACTTGGTTTTGGTTTTGGTTTTGGAAACTATGTTCCCTCAACATGTTTGATAAAATGCCTTTGAGAATGCTTTTGTTATGTTATTGAAGTTTTATTGAATAATTCACATAGTATAAAGTGGTAATGGAACCCTAAGTTGGTTTGGATGGTTTTAAATTGTTAAATGGTAAGGTCTTGGTGGTTATGGTTATGGTTTAATTGAAAAGCCTTGCGAGGTACATGGAATCTCCTAAGCAAACTTAATAATGAAATATATGGGTACATGGGAACCCTTTAAAAAGTTGGCTAAGGATATTGCTTATAAGCTATAGTCGGTATGACGATATCACTTCTTATAGCCTTGGTTAATAATAAATGGAATTCGTAATTTAGTTGTGTGCTAATGGTTTTAATTGGACAATACTGACGGGGTGTGATAGCTAATCATGAAGGTGTGAGTCCAATGGACGAACACTGAAAACTTATGTTTACCGACATGAGATTGGTCATAGAGACCATACACTTATGGGGTACATAGGAATTCCCTAGGTTATACTTGTAAATATGTATCATGGAGAGTAAAGGTTGCACGGGAATCCCCTACCCCTATGGTATCTCTGGTTCGTGCAGCTACACACATCGGTGCCCGTTCAAAGGGTAAAACTGGACGCATATAGCCCGTGGGTAGTTCTAGGATGGTTAAGCTACACATATCCATATTAATGGTTTTAAAGGCATGTTAAACCTGGTTCCCTTTCCCAAGATGGATTATATATATGTATGTATGGTTTTGTATGTATATAGTTGTTTACTTTGTTTTAAAGGCTGGAATTATTTTATCCTTATCCTGAGTGCATACTAGCGTTCACCTGCTAACCCATATTTGGGCACCATATCCCCATGCAATGCAGGAACCAGCCATTTTACTCCTCCTACTCATTAATTGGATTCGAGGACAACCGGTGTTGGATTGAAGTGGTGAGCTTCCATACTCTGGAAGGCTCTATTTTATGTTATGGATTTCTTTACGTACTTTTGTCATCTCATAGTCTTTGGTTTTAGGCTATGGTCGGAGGCATGTCCCGACTAAATATTCTTTGGTTTGACTTAGAGGCTTTGTATGGACAACTGTGGACTTGGTTATGGAATGGATATGGTTTTGTTTATTGTTGGTTTTGGCTTGCTAAGGGTGTATTTGACTCATTTGGTTCGTTCTCAGTTATAGACCTATCCCAAAATCATTACATTTTGATATGTTTTATCTTGTTATATGTTTAGAATTTATTCGACTAAGAACATATATTCGTTTGTTGGATTGGGTATTGGGGGTGGTTTCTGATCCTTATTGGACTTGAGATGCCCATTACGACAAGGTCCTGGTTTGGGTTGTGTCAGTGAAACTCAATCCCCACTAAGTTATTGCTTATATGATTTTGAGGCACAATTGCAAGTTGTCCTATGATTTAGACTTGCATGCAGACTTAGCATCAGTGCATCCAATCTTTTATATGTCTTTGTTAAAGAAATGCATTGGTGATTCATCTTCAGTTGTGTCCTTAGAAAGTGTGGATGTGAAAAATAGTCTCTCTTTTGAAAAGGTTTCAGTTGAGATTCTTGATCATCAAGTCTGTAAGTTGAGAAATAAGGAAGTCGCTTTGGTGAAAGTCCTTTGGATAAATCAGTTAGTTGAGGGAGCGACTTGGGAAGCAAAAGTTTATATATTGACCAAGTGCCCACACCTTTTCTCTTTGAATTTAGTTTGAGCTTGAGGTAATAGTTTCCTCCTCCTTACTTCTCTTAGTATCAAGTCACTCAGTGGATCACATGTCTTGGCATGCATTCATGAATTCAATCAAGTCCATGTTTCATTTAGAGATTCCGTTCTCATGTTAGTAATCAGCTCTCAAAACTCAATATTGTGATTGCAGCTCTTACCCTATCCTTTCAGCTTATATAATCTTCGAGGATAAATGATCCCAAGGGGGAGATACTGTAACACCCCATAAATCTAAGCTAATATCAAAACCATTTTTCAATTTTGTATAGAACTAAAATCAATGTTTTGGTAGTATGAAAGTGATTTAGATATGAATTAAGTCCATAAGTAACTCCTAGTTCATAGTTAAGTTAAAAGCTTTCTTACCAATCGAATTCTTATACTAAAATTTTACTAGAGTTAACTTCAAACCAGTATAAATCCTAGATTATGAAGAGTTCTAAAGATCAAGACCCACCAAAAGAAAGTTCTTTGAGTATTTTTTTTTTCCAACGCACTCGATTGCTCATTAATACAATTCTAAGAGAAAGGCATTATGGCTATTTTAAAAGCATTGTCAAGATATTACATCCAATGACCTTTGGTTCCTAGAAATACCATCCCATGTGCTCATTTGTGGAAAATAGTCCTAAAGGTTAAAAAAATCCTAATGAGAGGGACAATGTTGTTGGAAGAATCGACGAGTCGTTGGTGGTGGTTGTGATCACTAATTAGCCCAAAATGAGGAACCAACGACCAACCAAAGGGTGTTTGGTTTGAAACCACCAATCATCCCTTGGCTCATCTGATGCTCCAAAGAATCATCAATACCATCCCATAACCAACAAGCTCAAACAATGACTGTTGGTAGAACCAATAAGTTGTTGGTTGGTTCATTTGTCATGATGGTTGGTTTTTATATTGAGATTTTAGAGGGGTACTTTAGTATTTTCCAAGTATTTAACCTCCTAAACTATTTTATGTTAGTTATTCCAAATGTGAATATTAAGCCTAAACCCCTAAATCCCTTATTTGCTCAAAATACATTAATACTTACAAAACATTAGAGAAAATAGATTATTCTTCCTCTCCAAAGCAAGAAAATTGGAGTTTATCATCTCCAAGCTTTAAGTCCATGGTTCTCACTTCCAGGTATGTGGGATTTTATCAATACGTATCTTTTTACCCATTGAGTCCCTAAGTGAACTCCATTCTCAAGTTTAATTTATTCTTCAAAGCTTAGGGTTTCATGAAAAGTATGGGTTTCTTTGTATTTTTGTTCCTAATCAAAAATAACCCATGAATACATGTCTCCCAAGAAATTTAGCATTCTTATGGAGTCATATTTATGAACCCTCAGTATATATACATGATTCATTCTTTTAGACTTGTGTTGTATAAATTCATATTCTATTCAGAGCATAGAAAATAAAAGTAATCTTGAGACATGATGGGTTATGAACACCAAATGACTTAAATTTTCATAAATTAATAGTTAGATAGTTAGTCGCTTATTTCAATATATTTTAGGATGCCTTCAGATAAAGTGTCTAGCATTTTAGTCTGAGTTATCAATATTATTTAACTACTTAATTTATCAGTATAATTTAGTTAGGAATAGTACTTAGCATCGAGCGAACTAGAGGATGAAGGCTCACCCGCAAGTTAGGTTGCGTCCGTTAATACAAGTCCCTAAGACCCAAAACTATGGCGACACTGTAACTTCTAAAGGGTCACCCATTAGAACAAGTTGAAACTTTATTCCTTTTTTATTTTGGTTTAATGGATCTAATTCAGTCTACATGTGTACCGTTGGCAAGGTATAGAGTGTCGTTCCAACTAGGGTTACAGGTTGGGCCCTATTTATCTCAAATATGGTATTTCGGTTAATATTAGTTCCCAAGGTTCAAATTCATACATTGCATGACCTTGTATTAATTTAATCAAATGAAATCAATACTAAGTCAATTAATTTTTTTTCTAAACAATGCCTTAAAGATTAAAACACTAGTTTTTCTGTTTGAAAACGTATACTAAGATGAGTTGCTAGGATTAGCCCCCTAGATAAATAATCTATTTTAAATGAAATAAGAATACTAAAACTCATCCTAAAAAGATTAGGAAACACTAAACTCTGCTGCTAAGATAGGTATGGGAGCGTGCTAATCGCGAGCTAGATGATAAGCATCTAAACCTATATTGTAACAAAATATAACTCAAACAAAGTATAGAGTTAGTACTTTGAATGTACTGAGCATGAGAGATATGCACTATAATATTTAGAATAGAACATGCAGAACATAGGATACTAAACTAAACATAAGATTGAGGAATGTCATCTAATGCATTGACCTAGTTAGTAAGCATGTAACTGATTAATATTGTACTTAATCAAAGTTCAGTTATTCTCAATTTTATACAGTGTTCATAATGTCATGTCAGGCCATGGGTTAACTTGTGATCACTTGTTACTCTAAGCTTGGTGTTACAACTAGGGGTAGTCTTAAGTTATGACAGATTATTTGAGCCACAATTCCCCCACCAATTATTAGTATATTATCACACCAATACATTAAATAACCAATGTCTAAAGTTAGGTAAGGCTACTAGGCTGGTCGTAACCTACCTGGACATTGATGAACGTGCTTACAAACTACCAAACTAGGGATATTCCGTTCTGAGAAGTCTCTTATCACTGCCATACTATAAAAAAATTAATATACTCATCAAGATGAGAATAATGATATCTGTATCGATGTAAAGTACTCCAAGTCAAAAGTTAGGCTAAAAATTATAGCACCCAAATAAATCCAAGCTAAGATAAGAACCATGGATCCAGTACATGTAGAATTAAACATCATATTCTAGTTCAGCCTAAATCTATTACCAGAGTAAAATGTTATGGCCATTTTAATGAAGCACTGACCAGCAGTGAGATACCACAAAAGTAACCATGATCATATAATGGTCTCTTTCGCATGAAACAACCCTAACAACATGAATGTTGACAAGTATACCTTCCAACCATGATAGGAGACTATGACCATGGTTTGAAACCACGATCTTGAGTAGGATCTTGACTTTAAAAGCTCATTTATCTTAGACTTTCAAGTTACGAACCAAAGCATAATCATAGGTGGATCCCAAAATCTTATTAAGGCTCGTATGTTTGAGTCTATGTAGCCTCCAACCCAACCACCCAACCTCTAACACTACATATGACAGTAGGAGGGTTCCATGATTATGATATGGGATGTACGACCTTCGCTGTAGCTTTTTCAGTTACGTTTTAATAGGGGCATTCCAATCTTTTTCAAATTTTTAAACCCCTAAACTATGTTGTTTAACATACACTCAAATCTGATTATTAAAGTTAATAATACCCTAATCCCGTTATTACTTAGAAACAATCGATATTTAGTTAAAAATAAGAGAAAAGAGGTGATTTCTCTTCTTCAGTGCAAACATGGGTTTGTTACTTAAAGCTCCAAGTTTAGAGATTACTTCAATGTTCTTATCTCTAGGTATGTGAAATTTAATCAATGAGTTTCTCTCACTTATAAAGTCCCAACATTAACTCAATTCCTCAAGTTAATTCATCCTTCAAGTTTAGGGTTCCATGAAAAGAGTGAATTCCAATACCTTCTAGTCCCTTGTTTTAGATAAGCCATAAATATATGTTTCCCCATAAAATTGAGAATCAATATATACTCATGACTATGAACCCTTATTATATTGATCAATTTCGAATTTTTCTTTGAACTATGAAATTCCTCATGGTAGTCAGTTTATAGTATTTCTATGTTTAGTTGTATTCTCTAAGATGGCGAGTTATAAATACCCTATGACTTAATATATCCTGCATGGTTAGTCAAATACTCATTTATTCAGTTTCCATGATTAAGAATATTTTTATATAAAGTTTTATCATTATTGTTGGGCATTTTAGTATGTCAATTTACCTTCAGTTGGGAGTAATGATTAGCACTGAGAAGACATAGGTTCAGAATACCCAAGTCCCAGAACTATGCTTCCATCATAGATTCAAATTACTATATCCACTCCAGCCAATGTTCATACCCTTGACAAAGTATTGAACACCTATCCAACTAGAGTTACTAGATAGGCTCTATTTAGCTTAGATGGGGTATGTTAGTTAATACTAGCTCCCACACTTTAGTATCAAACCTCGCATGACATTGTGTTTAGTCATTTTAATATTTCATATTGTCCCACATTTATTATTTTTCATTGCATCATTTTACAAATTTTTGTCCATGTTCATTTTATCATATAAGTTTCAGGATATTTTTCTTACATAGTGTATTGCATATCTCATATGCTTGGTACATTCAAAGTGTTGAGCATGTACTCTTTGTAATTCCCTGACACTACCCCTTGGATGTCAGATGGTAGGACTATAAGTAATCCTAATCTAACCCATAGTACTAGCCTAATGCATGAGCAACTGATTAAATATGTATACGAGCTAAAAAACATTCTGAGTTAAAGCATAATCATGAGATAATCTACTTCAATACATTGCTATTAAGATGTTACAACACTAATTATACAAAGGAAATTGGAACATAATACATCAACCCTACCTTATTATCTATTAAGCCTCTACTAATACTATATGGGTAGCTAGGATATGACCCCCAACTATCCCTAATCAATACAACTAAACCAAAATAAAAGACTAGAACTATAACTGACTTGAGTAGTTGAATGAAGATAACTTATCACCAGCTGGCTGAAAGCTACAAACTAACTGATTATGATTCTGTGAGCTACAATTGATACCGACATTATGAAATAATGTAGCCACATAGATGTTTATATGGTCAGTACTTCTCGGATGTACTGAGTATATGGGGTTGAATGTAATATATAAAAATTGATATAAATCATAAGATTGAAACATGCGTGCTAAGTGCATACAGACACACCATAGTCATGAATAAACTAACATACTATAAAGAATAAATAATAAATTATAAAACTGGTAAAGTTAGTGAGTAGTTACACTTAGATTCTAAAATCATCTTTACTATGAATGATTATTACATCAAACATAAATCATGTGAGCAACATAGAGTCCAACACATGCCCCATATTGAGAAGGACTGCTTTATACCTTGCCATTGGTATAGAACCTTAACTGGAGTGATCACTAAATTAAGCCCATTTGGGAAAGGTGGCACTTGTTGGCTAAGGCCCCTTTAACCTATGATGGCATGTAGTTTTTAAGTATTTAGATGCACTGAACCCATATCCCTTCGGTGATATATACTACTCCCAAATACTATGCTCATAATATATATGAAATTCACCATAAAGTAAGCATATAAGTTTATAAGTTTGAAAGCCAATCATGCTTCTGTTTCTAAATTTTGCTCACACAAAACTATGGAAATTTCATATTATGTCTGAGATCATAAGACCAAAATTGAGATCGTAACCATGTGATAGTGTGAAATCTAAAATAGTAAGTCCAAATTGCTAGTAAATAGAATGAATTGTACTAAAATTATTTATGTTTACCAACTCATGAAATTTCATGTCAAAATGCTAAAAATCAATTCGTAATATTAATCATGTGAGTAAAAACATGAGTAAATATGAAGTCTTGTACTAAATAAACTTTAAATCATAGGAAAACATCACAATTTAAAAGCATGGAAAATACATATGAACCCTGATCATCAAACCAATAAAATTTAAGTAAAAACTAGATTTTGGGTAGATGGATGAAAGGTAACCCTTATACATACCCCAGATATCTTAACTTTTTAATTTCTAGAAGGAAAACCTGAGTTTGGAGCCTTGAAAGTTGAACTATAGGAATAAACCCTAATTTTATTTCTCTAGAGAGTGGAGAGGAGAAAGAGAGATGAAAACTTGATAAATGTTGAGTAAATAATGTTTATAGAGTGATTTACATCATAGGAAAGGGTTTTGAGGTAAGGAAAGTACCAAACTACTCTTATGAGAACTAAACAAAATTATAGGAATTTCATTATTTATGACTTCAGTTGATGACCCATAAACTAAATGATGGATCGCCAATAGTTAATGTCTCGTCTACTCAGGTCATCAATCTTTGACAGACAGACACCCTCGGGTAAAATAAGTAGAACTTTCTACTTCGATATTGGATTTAAGGTGAAATAAATGCATTGGAAAGAATACTTGAAGATATTCATTTTGTGGGTCTTGATCTCCAAAATTCCGTATATTTTTGAAGTTATACTTAGTTAAAGTTAATCCTTGTATTATCGAATACTAAAACTCAATTGTTAGTAAATACTTTCAACTTAACTTTGTTGTAAATGCTTCCTATGGTCATGATTTGCATCAGAAGCACTTTATAGACTAGGTAAATGATGAAACTTATTTATGGTTTAAAATAATCACTTTTGGGTATTTAAACATATGGCGAATGGTAAGAAAATTATCTTGGAGTTTGTGGGGTGTTACACTTTCCTTGTGCTATATTGTCTAGTAATTATGTTTAGATGTTAAGTATCTCGATCATAGTTAGCTTGATACAGCAGTCACTCCAGCAACCGTGTTTGATAAGTCCTTACTATTTAAGGACCATTTGTCAGGATTTCATTTTAGTTTTATTTTAGTTTCAGGCAGTTTGAGTTAGTTAGTGGCTTGTCCAAGAAATTCATCTTAGTAAAGGCTTTCAAACAATCTGCTATACTTTGAGCGGATGGTTTTGTAGACATTATGCGTTTTCATATTCTGTATTGATTTTATTTTACTATTTCTATATCTTTTACCTTAGTCTTTGCTCAGTATTTATCAATTTACTTTATTATTCTTAGTGTCATGCCAGGCCATAGATTAGCTTGGGTCACTTATGACTCTAAGTATTGTGTTATGACTAGGGGTAGTCTCACGTCATGGAAAACTTAGTATTAGAGCATCATGTTTAAAGTGTCCTAGGGTGCCTAAAATATGCATTAAGTAAAGTATTATTCATGGGTGTAAAGCGTGCCAAACTTATGATTGAGAGGCTATAAAATATTTTAGAAAATTTTTTATTTATTTCATGCACATATTGTGCAATAGAGTGTGAACTCTATTATTATCTTATTTATATAAAATGGCTCCTATAAGCACCAATAAAGGGAGAAACAAAAATAGTAACAAGACCAGGATCAACAAGCACCACTAGTTCTAGTATACCCTTTGAAAGAGCAAGTCTCTCACACTCAATTCAGAGTAATTTTCATAGTTTTAGACCATTCCATGACCACCCAGAATAACCAATAGGTTATGACCTGGCAGTGAATCCAAAAGCAGCCAGAGCCTTAATTTCACATGAATAAATCCTCTGGTATTCTTTGGGTCTAAGTCTGAAGAGGATCTACAGGAGTTCTTAGATGGTATCAGAAGGTTATTGATATCGTAGGTGTCACACTAATAGAAAGTGTTTTCTTGTATGTTTATCAGTTGTAAGGAGTGGCTCTCAGGTAAAAATAATGGAAGGATGATAGAGGTGTGGATTCAGGACCGCTAGAATGGGATGTGTTTGCTGCTAAATTTCTATATAGGTTTTTTCCAACTTATCTAAGGGAGTCCAAGCTGCAAGAATTCATTAATTTGAAGCAGGGTTGCAAGAGTGTGAAAGAGTATTCTTTAAATTTTACTCAACTTTTAAAGTATGTGCCAACAATAGTTGCTGACTCTAGAGACACCATGAGTAAGTTCATGCCAAGTGTTTCTAAGGATATGGTCAAGGTGTGTAGAACTGTTATATTGGTTAATGAGATATACATCTCTAAGTTGATGGTTCATGCTCAACATATTGAAGAATAGAAAATCAAGAAAAAAGAAAAAGAGAGTAAAAGGGGCAAAACAAGTATATTTAATCTCTCTCAGCAGAGATCGGATGGTGGTAATCGTTCTCAACTCCACCAAAAATCTTTAGCTCAAATACCATCTTCTACTAGGGATATAGTGCCTAAGTTTATGGAAGAGAATTGGTATAGGAACCTAGCTCTAAGTCCCAGGCAACGATCACTAATGGATGTACTAAAACAATTTTTTAAATATGTCATAAAAATCACCAAAGAGAGTATAGGCTGTGGAAATTATTTTGGATATAGAAAACTAGGGTATCATTTGAAAGAATGTTCAAGTGCTAATTAGAAGGGTGGAGATGCCCGTCAGTATACCCAGTTTAGCACTTAAATAGATCCAGTAGGTCACCCTACTCAATAGGGTACCTCATCAAGTACAGGTAATGATTAGCATTTGAACAGGTTTTATGAATTATGGACTCAATAGGATCAAGAAGTTTCCTCTGATATAGTCATTGGTATATTACAGGTCTTTCATTTTAATGTCTATGAACTTTTAGACATCAAATCCACTCTGTCTTTTGTAACTTCTTATATAGCAGTAGACTTTGGTGTCCATCTCAAAATCCTTTTAGAACCTTTCTTAGTATCTACACCAATTGTTGATTAAGTTGTAGCTAGACGGATATACAGAAATTGCCCCATTACTATTTCCTATAAACCCACCTCAGTTGTCTTGTAGAGTTAGAGATGACTAATGTTGATCTCAATCTTGGCATGAATTTTCTACACTCTTTCTATGCCTCAATTGATTGTATAAAAAGAGTATCTAGTTTTAGTTTCCAAATGAGCTAGTCATAGAGTGGAAAGGTAGTAGCTCAGTTCCTAAAGGTTGGTTTATCTCACACCTTAAGGCTATAAAAATAATTTCCAAGGGATTTTTTGTATCTTTTTTTGATAATGAGAAGCAAACTACAAGGACCAAGTCCCTAGATTTTCAAGGCTATAGTACAACTGGCACGCGTCTGCACAGTTTTGTCCTCTTGTGTAACAGATTATGTAGGCATTGTTTGTACTATTTAGGACACCTAGTTCAATTTCATTTCAACCCTAATCATCACTCAACTATAAAAGAAAAAATATGCTTCTCTATCAAGTAATTTTTGTAAATCTAAAAAGCTGAAGAGTGCAAAAAGGTAAAAACTCAATATTCAAAAATGCTCAAGTTCTTATTTTTTGTTTGTGCGAAAATAGCAAATATTCTTGAGTCCAGTTTGATTCTATAAATGAATTACTCATTCTATAAAAGTAATGCTCGTTTTTTCTTATCTTGAGAGTGCTTTAGGTAGAGTTGCCCGAGCTTAAAACTAGTTAAAGTTAACCAGTGTTGAAGAGTCTTGGCAGATTTGTAAAGTTGAGCTTATAGTAGAGTTATTACAAGTAGGAGTAAACTATAGCTACGTTCAGTGGAGTCGGTAATCAAGAGTTTGATTGCAGTGGAGTTTTGGGTGCTTGTAAGAGCAAGCCGTCGTTTTCCCTCCCTTAAGCAAAGGGATTTCCACATTAAATCTTGTGATCTTTAAAGTTTCCTATATTGTTTTGTGTTCTTAGTTATATTATTATTTTATTGCCTGTGACTGATTTTGACGGACCTGGTTCCTCACTGTGTGGTGCAACCACCAAGGATTCAATAATTGGTATTAGATCCAGAATACTCTAAAAGGATTACGCCAAGAGTAATTTGGTTAGCATGGCTGCCCCACCAAACCTGAAAGAAAGGTAATCTACCACTAGGACACCTATATTTAATAGGCGGTACTATAGGTGGTGGAAAAATAGGATGCTTGACTTCATTATGGCTGAGGATAATGAGTTGATAGAGATAATTCTTGATGGTCCTCATGTTCCTATTAGAGAAGTCAAAGAAGGAGAAGTTACAAGAATGGTTGTCAAAAGTTGGAGGGAGTTCAATGATAAAGATAGAAAGAAAATTAAGAAAAAACACAAGGCCAAGAAACTATTAGTTTGTGGCATAGAACCTGAAGAATACAATAGGATTTTTGCCTGTGAAAATGCCAAAGAGAACTGGGATTTCTTGAAGACTGCTTATGAAAGTGCTACTGATGTGAAGGATTCTAAAGTAGACAGTTGACTACTTATTATGAAATCTTTACTATGAAAGTAGGAGAAACAATCCAAGAAATGCATACAAGATTCACTTCTATCACAAAACAGCTTCACTGCTTAGAAAAAGTGATTCCAGTGTATAAACAGGTAAGAAAGATTCTTGGTGTTCTTCCTAAGTCCTAGGAAAGAAAAGTAGATGCTATAACTGAGGAAAGAAACTTGAAGACCCTTGCTATGGATGAACTGATTGAAATCTAAAAACCCATGAGCTCAAGAAGCAACAAGGGTTAAAGAAGAATGAAGTAAAAGGGGAAAAATCCCTGTAACTAAAGGCTTCACCATATGCTTCAGTAGAAGAGGAAACTAATGTTTCCTATTTGTCAAAAATGATTGTCAAAGCCATGAAAAAGAGTGGTCAGTTCCAAAGTATAAGAAGCAATAACAAAGAAGGAAGCAGTGTTAAAGTGTGTCACAAATGTGGAAGTCTTAAGCATTTTATTAAGGATTGTCCAATGCATAAATTGGATTATTAGGAATATCTCAAGACAGGAGGTGACAAGGGAAAAAATAGGGACCAAGTCCCTGAAAAATCAAGAAGGAAGACTGCAGTTGAGTATGCAGTAAAGCAAGCTCTAGCAATATAGGGAGGTTCATCTAGTGAATCTGATGAAGATGAAAAATTTAGAGATGTTTCTATGCTAGAAGTGCAATACAGACCAGTTATCTATGATTCCTTGTTTACATTCATGGAAAACATAGAAGATGAAGAACAAAAAGAGATAACTCTTTCTAACATTAAGGAAAATCTAGATAACTACTCTACTAGGAAGATAAAAAGGCTTGCAAGTGTGCTGATAGACTTTATTCATGAACTAACTGATGAAAAAAAATGCTTTAAAGGGGAAAGTAGAGAATCAAGAACTTAAATTTATTTCTCTAACCCTCCCAATATCCGAAACTAAAGAAATGGTCAGTAAAGTAAAAGCTTAAAATCTGAGTTGCATGAGTTAGTTGGAGAAGTCAAATGCTTTAGATGGTAAAGGGAAAAAAGAACCTTCAAGACTTAAGATTAATCTTGAGAAGAAACTGAGGTATTCTCAAAAACACCTTATGTCTGCACTTCATAAAAATGAAGAGTTAGAAGGGACCTGGTCCATTTGAGAGAAGAGCTCAGTAATCTTTTAAATGGACTGCTTCTTCACAGATCCTTTCTTATTTGACTAGTTAAGGTATGAATAATGGAAAAGACCTGGGCTATCAAGTATAATTCCATCCTATTGGGTCTCAAGTAAAGGCTGTCCCTAATATTAGAAACAAAGTTTACAAACCACTATACACTTATTATAAAAGAGATGGTCACATGAAAGAAAATTGTCAAAGATGACTTAGACCTAAAAAAAAATTATGCAGAGATGTTCAGCAAGGAAAATCACATCCTAAGGGGTTCAAGCCTCTAGAAATTGTGAAGAGGAAGCTATTACTACCTAATTAGGACAAGAAGGTTTTTATCTTACCATTTTCCTTCTACAGGGAACTCAAACTCATATAGGTTCTTAAATCCAACAAGTGATCATGGTTTCAAGTATGAGAAAGGGGATTTCAGTCATAAATAACTCATTAATAGGGTATGTTCAAGCCAAATACAGGAAGGTCTGACTATGCTCTCTCTCTCAAAATACTTTAAGGTGGAAGTGTCTTATTTTGAAATAAAAGATCTCAAAGGAGTCGGTCCCTAGCAGAATGTAGCTGAAAGTTCCAAGACAAGAAGGCAATTCTATGGATTCAAGAAAGAGGGGTGGTGGTGGTCAAAATTATGGATAAAAGGCTTTAAAATGCAGATGAGAATGGTGATGATTTAAAATATCAATTACTGGTCCCAGCTTAAGTGGAAGATCATCTAGAAGGGGTCATGCCAAAATTCCCAGGCACTTGGTCCCTTGGAAACTCATCTCATAAGAAAAAACTTCAGCAGCATAAATAAAGTTAAGTCTGGAAATTGGTCCCTAGACCTACTTTAAGGACTAGTTCTAAAATAAAAAGGGGTGTGCAGAGGCTAAAGCATAGATTAATCAAACTGACCTGACCTAACATGTGAATCAATGTCTCTTCTCAAATATTGATATGTTAAGGAGGCACGTATCCTTGATGGAATAGGTGCATGTGAGTCTAAATTAGTACTATACCTTTATGGGTATACACCCATGGGAACAGCTTAGGAAGTGGACAAATGTGACAAGCATAAATTTAAAGATTCACTCAAAGGAGAGGGACCTGGTCCCATCTCATGTTAGTACCTATACAGGATACTCTAATAATTATAAAATGTTGTCTAAAAAGGGCCATATATCTTTATTTCTCTATAGAAATAGTCAGTTCCTTTACAAAATAAAGAGTCACTCTTACTAAGTTTAGATATGTCATTTTAAAAGAGGTCTCTCTTAAAAAACAGTTGTCACTTATCTAAACTACTAAATTAGACCTTATTCTATTCTTCTTTAATAATTTCAACTCATATTCCTGAAACAACATTTCTCTCTGATCCAAATGAGTTCCTCTTCATCTCTCAAACTCTCAAAATCAAATGGTTGATAATCCTACTTTCTTAAACCCTGCTAACAATCCTGAAATAGAAAAAAACCCCACAAAATCAAGCTGAACATTCCATACTCTGATCTTTCAACAACAAAAGCCATAGAAAATATCATCTTGAACCTCCAACAAGAACCTGAGCCAACTTTAACAGCTAAGTCATCCATAGATAATCCAAAACCCTTAAATGAGTTAGTTCCTATTGAATTTTCCTCAACCCTAGAAATTTGTGTCCAACCAATCATGGTAGAGGTTCCAAATCAATGATTTGGGTCACAATTGAATAGGAAATTTTTCAACCTAAAATTCCTCCTTCCACAGAATGTTCAAAAGCACCTAAAGATTATCAGATCCTTGGGTGGTCTAATGAACTCAAAAAAGCTTAAACTTCTAAAACTTACAAGAACAAGGCGCTCCTACTCCCTTGGACTCTAAACCATATTTTTTCTTAGTTATTTGGTGAAGAAATATCAGTAAAAAGGGTTGATCTTTCCTGCAATAAGAACTGGTGGATGAAAATCTACTTTTCCTTACATATGATACCAAGGAAAGCTCAATTAATGGAAAAGAATAGGAAATAAGTGATAAAGATGAAATGAATGAGGGGGAAAAAATATTGTTACCTCCAAATAAAGACGATGAGGATGAATTGCCTCTGAAATGGCCTGTGAAAAAACTAAGGAAATGTATAGGTAAGAAGAAAGTAATGGACTCTGAGGTGAAAGTGACTAGATTCTACTCTGCAATATGAGCAAAAAGAAAAATATTATAAAATTCAATGAAGGCTAACAAAATATAAATTATAAAAATAAAAAGCCTCAACAAAACTATTGCAGTAGAGGAGAAAGAAGATATTAAAGTTATGGAAGCTGAAGGAGGGGAGGACATAAATTCAGCAGTTATTACTGCTACTGAAGAAAGAAGAAAAAAAGTTCATGTTGCTAAGAGGACCAGGTCCTCTAACTCAAAGTCTGGTAGCCCTACTGAAATAAGGTAGAAACACATTGTTGTGAAGAAAAAAAAACTCTGAGGGACCTAGTCCTAAGAAGAGAATAGTTGTGGTTAAAAAATTAAGTAGGAGTCCCAACAGAAGAAAAAGGAGAAATAGATGAAGAATGTGGCTAGAGAACGAAGGAATATAATGCTGATGACACGTAACGTTCTGTTAGAAAGAACTTTTTGTCCCAAGATATATGAGAAGCTTGGAATGAT
The DNA here is from genome assembly GCF_002878395.1 of Capsicum annuum. Taxonomy (NCBI): domain Eukaryota; kingdom Viridiplantae; phylum Streptophyta; class Magnoliopsida; order Solanales; family Solanaceae; genus Capsicum; species Capsicum annuum. Next base: position 94,913,493 of record NC_061117.1, on the reverse strand, counting down.
AAATCTAGTTGAGTATGTAAGAAATCCAGATTGGCTACAATAATTTGAGGAATTAACTCACATATTGTTTAAAAATAAGGTCATAGAATTTTATTACACAAGAAATTCTCAGAGATGGGCTAAGTGTAAATGCCCGAGTTTAGAGAACGCCTATTAAACTGGATAAAGAGATATTAGGAAAGATCTTAGGCATACCTATTGTAGGTATGAGAACTATGGTAAAGAAATAGCCTATAACTAAATTAATGATTAATGTCTAAAAGGTGGAAGGAACCTCAATAGCTGCAATGAAAAAGAAGTTTTTAATTAGTGAGTTTCAGATGGTATTTGAGTTTATCAACAAGGTCTTGTTACCAAGGATTGAGAAAAGAACCATAGCATCAGTTGTTGACCTATTTTTAATTGAATGCTTGTGAAAAGTTGAACTATTAACTCTATCTGCTCTAATGATAAAGCATATGCACAGAGTGAATTAAGAAAAAAAAAAGATATGGGAAGCCATATGGTTATTTATTGAATAAAGTGTTTAAGCATTTTGGTATGGTTTGAACTAAGGAAACACCAAGAAAAGTCAAGCAGATTTTTAATCTAAAAACTTTAGTGGAAAATAAATGTGTTGAAGGCTAGGATAGAATAGTGTCTCAAGTGTCGAGTTGCTGGATGCTTAAGAAAAGCTGGGCAAGGAAATAGAGAAATTAAGAATCAAGTTAGCTGCAAAGAATGCTAAAATAGATCACCTAAAAAGGTTATCGTGTGAAGAACCAGGTGCCACTGAGGAACTTGCAACTTAAAATGCAAAGCTCCAAGCTAAAGTGGCAGAACTAACTGGTGAAGTTCAAGGATTGAACGTTGAAGTGAAAGTCCTCACCAAACAATTGTTGGATGCCTACAGTGCTGAAAATGCAAGAACGGAGATGCTGCTTAAGTCCCTTTCCCCCAATCCTCCCTCTACCTGAAATGGTTATCCCTATTTTCTCATTAACCTTGTGTCAGTTTTATATCCTAGTTGTCATGATGGCTTTTATAAATAGTTGTTTTTATGTTGATTATTTTATCTTGATTTACTGGTACTGACTTTTATAAATGAATGAATCTTGTTTTATGTGTTACATTTGTTCTTTTTGCAAATTGTTCTTCACGATAGTGTTGCCCCAGTGGCTATGAGTTAACTAACATGTTCTTATCATTACTCTTGGTTTACTTTTTTCACTTTTAATGATGACAAAAGAGGGAATATTGACTTTATGTGTTTAAAACCAAATGTGTTAAGGTACCAAACGAGTATGGCGTGATTGATGGGGGGGAGAAATAATGGTGCACAATGATAAGAGAAAGTAAATGAGTGCACAATGATAGGGGAAAGTAAATGAGTAGAGTTTTATATACAATGACAACAAGGTACCAAGTCCCTAAGTTCCATGATGATAAAAGCATGGTATTGTGTGATAGAGTGAACATTTATCTTCAATAGTGGTAATCACACTGATTAAATATGTTGAATGTGTATTAATGGTAAAAACTCTATGGTTGGTTAGTCATCATCAAAAAGGGAGAAAAATGTTGTATATCATTTTGATGATAAGCAACTGACTACAAGGGACCAGGTCCCTAGATGTTCAAGGTTATAGTACAGCTAGCACGCGTCTGCATAGTTTTATTATTTTGTGTAACAAACTATGCAGGTGCTACTTGTATTATTTAGGACACCTAGTCCAATTACATTTCAACCCTAATCATCGCTCAACTATAAATGGAAAAAGATATTTCTCTATCAAGTAGTTTTTGCAAATCCAAAAGACTGAAGAGAGCAAAAAGCCAAAAACTCAATATTCAACATTGCTCAAGTTCTCATTTATTGTTTATACTAAAATAGCAACTGTTCTTGAGTACAGTTTGAGTCTATAAATGAATTACTAATTCTATAAGAGTAATGCTTTTTTCTTCATGTTTTGAGAATGCTTTAGGTAGAGTTTACTAAGCTTAAAACTGGTTAGAGTTAATTAGTATTAGGGAGTCTTGGTAGATTTGTCAACTTGAGCTTGTAGTAGAGTTATTACAAGTAGGAATAACCTAGAGTTAGGTTTAGTGGAGTCTATAATCAAGAGTTTAATTATAGTAGAGTTTTGGGTGCTTGTGAGGGCAAGCCGTGGTTTTTCCTCCCTTGAGCAAGGAGGTTTCCACGTTAAATCTTATGTTCTTTAAGATTTCCCACAATGTGTTATGTTCATGGTTAGATTACTTTTTTATTGCCTATGACTAATTTTGAGGGACCTGGTCCCTCATAGTATGCTATAACCTCCTAGGTTTCAATAGGATTCATCTATCATTTCGAATGGGTAAGTATTCAAGGTTTGATACCCTAATTCTTGAGTCAGTTCTTGTGATAATGAATTTCCAAAAGTGTTTCCTAAATATTTTTCTAGAGTTCCTCTCATGGGTAAATTGACTTCAAAATTGCCTCCAAGAAACCTAGCCTATCTCTATTTTTACCTACAAAATGGCTATATCCAAGCTTAAGGAATTATTAAATTAATTGAATGATCTCCTAAAAAGGGTTTTATTAGGCCTAATTTCTCTCCATGTGGTGCTCTAGTTCTTTTTGTGAACAAAAAAAATGGTTCTCTTAGAATATGAATCCACTACCATCAGTTGAACAAATTCAAAGTGAATTATAAGTATCCCATCTTGTGCATTGATGACTTGTTTAGCCAACTCCAATGTGCCAATTGTTTGTCTAAGATAGATCTCATATCCAACTATCATCATCTTAGAGTAAGAAAATATGAAATTTCAAAGACAACCTTCAGAACTCAATATGGTCACTGTAAATTTGTTGTTATATCTTTTGGACTAATGAAGGATCCTACAACTTTAATAGACTTGATGAATAGGTTGTTTAACTAGTACTTGGACATGTTTGTCGTTGTTTTTATTGATGATATTCTCATTTATTCTCGTAGTGAGAATAAATATGTAGACCATTTAAGGATTGTCTTGTAGAGTCTCAAAGAGCACCATTTATTCATGTAGTTTAGCAAGTGTGAATTTTGTTCTAAATTTGTATCATTCCTTAGTCATATAATTTTTGGTGAGGGCATTTAGGTTGATCCTTTAAAGATTAAAGCAGTTAGAAATTGGCCTAGACCAATTTCTCCATCAGATATCACGAGTTTCTAGGGTTTAGTTGGTTACTACAGATGGTCTGTTAAGGGATTTTCCTCAATTGCTTCCCCTATTTCCAGATTGACTTAGAAGAAAGTCAAGTTTCAATGATCTAATTCTTGTGAGAAGAGTGCTTAGGAGTTGAATACTCCACTCACCTTTACTCCAATTTTGACTTTACTAAAGGGTTCAGATGGGTTTGTGGTTAAATGTGATGCTTCTATGGTTGGAATTGGTTTTGTGTTGATGCAGCATTACAAGTTTATAGCATATTCCTCTAGATCTCTCAAGCTTTATGAGAAAAATACCCTTATCATAATCTTCAGTTGGCAGCAGTGGTTTTCGCCTTAAGGATTTAATGCCATTATCTTTATGGGGTTCATGTTGATGTGTTCACTGATCACACGAACCTTCAATATGTGTTCAGCTAGAAAGATCCAAATGTTCATTACTAGAGTTGTTGAAGTATTATGATATAAGGGTCTTGTACCAATAGGGTAAAGACAATGTTGTTGTTGACACTCTTAGTAGGTTGTATATGGAGAGTTTTCCTCATAAAGAAGATAAGAAAAAAGAGTTAGTTTGTGAAGTTAAATATTTTGCTAGTTGGGAGTTTGATTGGTTGATTCAACAAAGGTAAAATTTTGGTTCAAATGGTTCAAAATCTTTATTAATAGCTGCGGTGAAGGAAACACATGATAGTATCCTGTTTTGCTTAAGTTGAAAAAAAATGATCCAGAGTTACAAGGTTGAGGTTTTCTCCCTAGGGAGGATGTTGTTCTTCATTGCCAGGATAGACTATATACTCCAAATGTGGATGAATTTAAGACAGCAGATACTAATAGAATATCAAAGTTCTTGATATTCTATTCACCCAAGGGCCACTAATATGTAACATGATCTACAAGAAGTCTATTGGTGGAATGACATGATGAAGGACATCGAGAAATTAGTGGTTAAGTGTCAAAATTACAGAAGGTTAAGGTTGAGCACCAGAGACTTGGTGGTATGCTTCAAGGCATCAGTTTTCCTGTTTGAATGTAGGAAGTGGTGAATATAGACTTCATTACCAGGTTGCCTCATACTCATCGACAACATGATTCTATTTGGGTTCAAATGACTAAGTTGGTCCAGTTCATGCCAGTTAATACTTTAGATTTAGCCGAGGATTATGCTAGACTCTATTCTATGGAGTTAGTAAAATTTCTTGGAGTCCCTTTGGCTATCATCTCAGATAGAGTTACTCAATTTACCTCTTGATTCTAAAAGACTTTTTAGAAGGGTCTTAGTACCCATGTTCATCTTAGTACGGCTTTTCATCCATAAAAAGATAGTCAGGTAGCGTGGATAATTTAGACTTTAGACAAAATATTGACATAATGTGTGCTCGATTTCAAAGGTAGTTGAGATAATTATTTTTCATTGATTGGGTTCTCTTATAATAACATCTACCACTCTAGTATTTAGATGGCCCCATTAGAAGCACTTCATGGTAGGAAGCTTAGATCTCTAATTGGTTGGTTTGAAGTTGGTTAAGCTACCTTGATAGGGACAAATACAGTTCATGAGGCTATGGAGAAATTTTGATTGATTAGAGAAGGGCTAAAAATAGCTTAGAGCCATCAGAAGTCCTATGCAAATGTAAGAAGAAGGGAACTTGACTTTGTGAATGGTGATTTTGTCTATTTAAAATTTCTCCCATAAAAAAGGGTTAAGAGATTCGATAAGAAAGGGAAGCTCAGTCCCCGTTATATTGGTCCTTATAATATTATGAGGTGAATATAGCCTATGAGTTAGAGTTGGTTACAAACTTAGAATTAGTGCATCTAGTTTTCCATGTGTCTGTCCTTGTTAGGAAATGCATTGGTGATCCCTCATCGGTTGTTCCCTTAGGGAGTATGGGTGTGAAAGATAGTCTCTCATACAAAGAGGTCCCATTTGAGATCCTTGACTTTTAGGTTCATAAGTTGAGAAATAAAGAAGTTACTTTGGTAAAGGTTCTTTGGCACAATTAGTCAGTTGAGGGAGTTACTTGAGAATCATAGGCTGGTATGATGACCAAATACCCCTGTCTTTTATCTTTGAACTCAGTTCCAGCTTGAGCTAATAGTTTGCCTTTAATTAATTCCTTTTGTTTCATATCACCCAGATATTCTCATATCCAAGCAGGCATTCATGAGTTTGGGTCAGTCCATGTTTAGTTATAGATTTAGTTATCATGTCAATATTCAACTCTTAGAAGTTTGGTATTGGGATTGCATCTCTTTCCCTTACTCTTCAGCTTAATTAGTTTCTATTATAGGATGAATAACCCTAAGGGGGAGATATTGTAATAGGTAAAAAATCCAAGCTAAATTTAGAAACATACTTCAAGTACATGCAGAATCAAACATCATGTTTTGTTAGAATGAGAAGTAATTTAGACATGTATTAAGTCCACAGGTAACTTCTAGCTCATAGTCGAGTTGAAACATTCCTTATCGGTGGATTTCTTGTGAAAAATATTTTTGTATCAACTTCAAATAAGCATAACTTCTAGATTCTAAAGTATTTTCAAGCTCAAGGCCCACCAAATGAAAGGCATGTGAGTCTTCTTTTCAACACATACAGTTTCTCCTTAATCCATTATAGGATTATAAGTTATGGACAATTTATTAAAGCCTTGACTAGCAGTGAGATTCCACGAAATTAACCATGATCATACAATGTTCTCATATACATGAAACAGCCCCAAAAACCTAAAAGTTGACAATTATACCTTCCAACCATGACAGGGGACCATGAACATGGTTGAAACTATGATCTTGGGCACCATTTTGACTTCAAAAGCTCATTTGACTTGGAATTTTGACCTATGAATCAAGGAGCGACCATAGGTGGGTCCCACTATCATTCCAAGACATGTCTTATCAATTATATAGATCCTACACCCCATCCACCTGACCACGAACACTCCCAGGATCGTGGGATGGGTCATACGTCCTTTCCTGTATTTTTAGTAACATTTTATAAGGGATATTCCAATTTTTTTGTCACTTTGTAAACCCCTAAACTACATCTTTTAATCTACCCTAAATTTGATTGTTAAGGTTAATAATACCTTAATCCCCTCAATACTAATAAAACAATCGACATTTAGAAAAAAATTAAGAGAAAATAGGTGATTTCTCGTATTTAGGGAAAACTAGGGTTCATCTTCTTCAAGCTTCAAGTTTAGAGATTTCATTAGGGTTATTATTTCCAGGTATGTGGGATTTCATCAATCAGGTTCCTCTCACCCATTGAGTCCCAAAAGTATCTCAATTCCTTAAGTTAATTTATCCTTCAAATATAGGGTTTTGTGAAAAGAGTGAATTCTAATGCCTTTCAGTCCCTTGTTTTGGATAAACCATGAATATACATTTCCCTATAAATTTGAGGATTAATACGTACTCTTGAATATGAATAGTCATTATATTGATAAATTTTGGATTTTGGTTTGAATTATGAAGTTCCTCATTACAGTCAAATTTATATTTCCATGTTTAGTTGCATTCTTCTGATATGGCGGGTTATGGACACTCAATGACTTAGGATATCATGCATGGTCAATTGAATACATATTCATTAGAATATCATTATTGTTAAGTATTGAAGTATATCAGTTTACATTCAGTTAGGAGTAGTACTAGAACTGAGAGCACACGGGATTAAAATAACCCAAGGAACGAAACTACAATGCCATCGTAGGTTGACATTATAGTTCTTTAGACATCAGACTAATGGATCCATGCCATCTAATGTTCATACCCTTGGCAAAGTACTGAACACTTATTCAATTAAGGTTACTATTTGGGTCCTGTTTAGCTCAGATGGGGTAAGTCATTTAAAAGTTGCTCCCATATTTTAGTCTCATACCTCACATTACCTTGTGTTTATTTACTTCAGTATATCATATTGTCCCAGTTTATTACTTGGTCATTACATCATCTTATAGATTTTTGTCCATGTTTAGCTTATCATGTAAATTTTAGTATATTCCGCTTACATAGCATAGTGCATATCTCATATGCTTAGTACATTCAAAGTACTGACTAGATACTTTACTTATGCTATATTCTCTTATAATATAGGATCAAACACTTATCATCTCAATCACTGTTAGCTTGATTCAATAGTCACTTTAATAGTAGTGTTCGGTGAGTCCCCATTATTTTAGGACCATTTTTCAACATTTGTTTTAAGTTTTATTTTAGTTGCAAATAGCTAGATTTAGTTGGGGGGGGTTTCCAGAAAATCATCTTAATAGAGGCTTTCAAATAATCTGCTAGACTTTCATCATGATGGTTTAGTAGACATTATGGATTTTTATATTTCATATTGATTTTATTTTACTATGATTATATCTTTTAGCTCAGTTTCTACTCAATATTTATTAGTTTACTTTATTATTCTTAGTGTCATTCTAGGTCCTGGGTTAGCTTAGGGTCACTTGTGACTTTAAGCACCATGTTATAAATAGGAGGTAGCCATGGGTCGTGACAAAAATTCAACTATGGAATCAAAAAATAGGACCTTTTATAATGTCCCTTGGGGAACAAAAGGCTTGTGCTAAAAAATTGAGAACCACCATCTCTGTATTCATGCCCCAAATCATCCCTCAAAGTCTAATAAAACAAAAAATTTAAATTAGAGAACTAACAAAAATCAAAGACGAAAACTTATGAATTAGGTAGAGATACATTCATGGAAATAAACTAAAAATTTACCCAAGCTCAATGCACAATGCTACATTGATTTCCAACCTCCAAAGTGCAGTAATGGTAGAAAACTTGAAGAATTGGGCTCAAAATCATGAAACATGTGCATATATACTACTAGCATTGGTCGATTTATTGTTATAGCGGTTGCATTAAGGTGTAGTTTTGACCACTAAAGAAGTATTTGTCATGTTGTCCAGCTCCCTCTAAGGCGGCTCCTTATCACTCAAGCAGCTCCATTAAGGCAACGAAAGGGCAGCTTAGATGATAGATGTTGGCTTCATCAGCAAACACTAAAGTAGCTCCCCAACCAACTAAGGAAGCTTCGCTTAGGTGACAAAAGGGTCACTAAGGTGATTGCACCATATGCTTTACACTAGATTTTTCATCTATGTTTTAATACTCCGACCAAGTACTCAAAATTCTTTTAGAGTCCCATGCATGCAAGCAAAATATGCTACCCTGCAAAAAATGGCATTCCAAACTTAGTGGAACGATTGTAATTCCCAATCAAGGTCGTTTTAACAAGTTATGGACCCTACACCTACTATTTTGTGTTTTGTCAAAATCCAATCAGTAGCCTAAAATGATCTTGGAAACCTCGATACCCAAACCAAAGGTTCTACTACCCTAAAATTCACATTACAAAGCTAACTGAGCTGTCGAAATTCTCATATGAGGCTATTTACTTAAAGTTTATGTCAAAGACCTATTTTTAAACTTCAACAGTACCATAATACGGAAACTGAAATAAGAACCAACTAAACTACCTGAAGACCAAATTATGAGTCCCAACATCATAAATGACTTGGACCGATAATAGAAAAGCTCTAAATATAGAGATAAGTGGAAAAGAGGAAAATGACCTAGAGGGTCATTACATATTATCAAAAAGAGGGACAAGAAATAATAAGATGATCCCTGATATCCTGAAGAGAAGAGCTCATCCTTAAATCAAAGTCAGTTGGACACACGCTATAAGTGAGGTCTCGTCAGAGTCTCTGGAAGATAGTCTACACTCCAAAAAATAATAAGATAGTCTACACTCCAAAAAATAATAACGTTGGTAGTATCAGTGTATAATTCTATGTACTTGTAGACATCATCATATGACTAATTAAGAACCACATATATACATAAATTATACATAAGTAAATTAGCATTTAACACATAAAAAGAGAACTAGAACCAACCAAAACATTACACCAGATCATATAATCACTCAAAGAATAGTTTATACCATAACTAATACTTAAGAAATATTTAGACTCAACCATAATATTACACCAGGACAAATAATCACTCAACAAAAAATTTATACCCTAACTAACACTACAAAAATATTCACCATAAAATCAAGATCTAAGTCCACTCAAATTCCATAAAAAAATATGAATTCTATCTCGAAAACAACCATGTAAAATGTATGTCACACCTAATCACCATGACATATCATACACACATACTAAAGAGAGTTATCTGCCTAATAGTCATGACCTGCAGGGGATTAGCATTATCCATATACCATATCAATATGTCACCCAACCCTCCAACATATCCATATCGGATCATACCATCATTATTATTCAAATATACCCTAGTGTACAATAACATGAGTATACAATTTAATCATGATAAGTATGAACTGAGCAAGTAGTATGATTAGGGCTCACAAATCACAAGTACAATTGAAGGCCAATTGAAAAACTTAGTAGGTATAGGTATGTAGCCAAAATCAAGTCCACAAATATAATAGAAACCATAACTTACCTCCAATAAGAATCTAAATGCAATTGCTCTACAAGAGGTTTTACCTTCCCCGAAGCTTAGGACCATTTATGGTATATAGACAACAAATAATGGGTAATTAATAACTTACTCTTTAATTCTATAATTTAGGGACTGAAACCCATTGATTGAATCCTAGTTCATAACATAAATCATCATTTTTGGATTTTGCATCCATCAATTCACCACAAATCCCTATAATCCATGTTAGAGGGAAGAAATTTTAATTAAAGAAGTGTAAATTAACAACCTAGAATTATTACCAAAAATTTTTAGGACTACCGACAAGTAATTCTTCCTGATTTCAATAACTTAAGGTCTAACACAAGAATTTCATAACTTTTGTTCTGGTGATTTTATGGATTAATCCTATGTTAGAATGATGTAATGAACTTGTCTCAAAAGTAAAAATTTCGTAGTTATGAAGGAAAATCACCTCCACAAGTCTTTGATCGGATATTTGGAAGTTAAAGATAAAATAAGATCAAAATTAGGAAGTCCGACCACTATAGTGGGTCACAGTGTCCAGCTACAATAGGTCAAGATTTTCTATAGTCGTCCCAGTGACCCTTCACTCACCACCATAATGATTGGCTACCCTATACAGTGATGAAGGTCACACTACATCATGACTAGTAGTGAGTCAGGGGAATTTTTAAATGTTCCCTCATTTTGCAACATTCCCTTGGATTTTTGTTAATACGAATATGTTCTTTCACGATAAAAGCAATAACCAAAATTCTATGAACCCTTTTCTCACACCAAAAGTTTCTATGGACTCCTACATTCCTAACCTATCACAATATAACCACAAAAGTCCTAAATTACTATACCACATGCCACAATACTCTCTAGAAAACATAACATTAAATTTTTATTGGGAACCATCTTAGCTTGCGATTTTGTTAACTCTCTTTTAAGGAAAAACTCTATTTGGCCACTAACACCCTAACAAATATTGTAACAATAGAATGGATTGTTACACATTTGAATCTATGTGGATCTTCCCTTGATGACAACATAAACAAAAAAAATCTCATAATTTTGATAATTTGCAGTAAAAACTAGAAATAAGAAAAACAAACATGTTTTGTTATCAAACCCTGCAAATAAATTATGACTTGAAGTAAAATAGAAAATCTTTTAACATTGTTTTTATAACACCCTAGATTTTGGTCGTTGGAAAATTCCCTAATTTTAAGCTTACTACCCGGCCTACGACTTTATGAGTCGTACAGTCACCTTACGGGTCCTAAGACCCAAATCATAGCCTGAACAGTGTGTTAGCCCAAATTTTATATTATGATTATGGCTAGGGGTTCAAGATTCATAAGGACTCTATACGAGTTGAACAGTCTTATCTGTAACCAAACTAGTGTAGTTGCCCAAGTTCCTGTCCTGACCACAACCAGGACCCTACGTGTAGTAATAACACCTCATGAGTCATGATGTGTGACTCATAGGGTCAGTATGAGGGGTCTTTGAGATACAGGTCAGACTATGATTCATGAAGATAACTCATAGCTAGACATCATGAGTTGTAAGATAACCCGTGACGACTGGGCGCCTCTTCTTCACTTTTAAGTAGGGGCATTCTTGTCATTCCCCTCCCTCCCCACTTAGATAGCATGTCCATAAAGCACCCAAGGAGGTTTATTTTCATCACTTTAATAATCAAATACATGCTCTCTTCTCTCTCAAATCCCTAAGTTAAAATAACCTATAGTTTCAAAGAAATTGATAATTAGAGCTTCCAAGGGTTGGTTTCTCTCCATAATTCTTAATATCTCTGGCATATTACTCTTCCCCAAATTTATTTTGTTAAAAGAATGTATTTACAATTATTATTCATATGATTAAGTTGTGGTTTATGAATATGGATTTAGGGTTTTGAGCTTTAATGAATGAATTATTTTTCGCATGGCTTTTATGAATAATTCATGATTTAAATTGATGGTTTTCAAATATTTAGGGTGCATATGTATGGATAATTGTAATGGGGGTCGTGGATTCCCCAAATTATTGGTATTAAATATTGTAATTAGTAAAACCTTAACCCAATCTTGTGCAGTTTGTTTTTAATATGAGTATATACACGTTGAACTACTCCAGAATTATGGAAATTATATAAAAAGGCTAATGAAACATGAATGATTTGAAAGGCCTTTATAGCCATGGATTGATTTTGAAATAGAACCTTGGAGTCCATATGGCTAAATGGCTTTGAGTCCTAATTGGCTAAATATTTTAAAGTCCTATTGGCTGATGGGTTAGAGTTCTAGTTGGCTAAATGGTTCAGATTCCTATTAGTTAGTAGGTTCGAGTCCCATTGGCTATTTGATTTAGCATGATTACATTTGCCTACAAGATATAGTCAGTCTGATGATACCACTTGAGATTGTGGTAATGAATGACTCCATGATTTAATAAATGAGTTTTGTGCTAAATGTTCAATTGGGCTTAAAAGGGGTTGTGTAGTTCACCGTGAAAATAGAGGTCCTGAGAGGACTAATACTAGAAACCACATTTTTCGATGCAAAGGTCTAAATTATTGGGTGTTCTAGTCACTTTTGCTTTATGATTGGGTGTTAATGTCACCCTTGATATATGACTGGGAGGTTTGAGTCCCATATGCATGTATGTTAGATTATTCTCTAATTCGTGTGGCTACACACACTAGGTCCTAACCAAGAGGTAAAAAGTTGGAGCCCATATAGCTCATGCGATGATTAAGCTACATAGCCCAGGTTAATGTTTTACTTCCATGCTAAACCTTGTTTCCTATCCCAATATGACATATTTATATATGTACACACATATGATTGTGTGCAATTGTTGTGAATGGTTTTGAAATGTTGATCATGTCATTAATTTATTGCTTTCTTGATTTACATGTTAGCGCTCACCCTGCTAACCATCTCCAAAGTTGTGTCCCCATGTGATGTAAGAATCAAAGACATTTCTACTTTTCCTACACAATGCTAGGATTTTTGGGTTGTCAGCAGTCATCTTGGAAGTGGTGATCTTTCATTCTTCGGAAGGGCTATCATTTCGAAGTTTTATTTTATTTATGTCTTGGACTACTTCTATTGGTCTCTATGGCTATCATCGGGGGCATGTCTCGACTTAGATTGGTTTTGATCTGTTTAAAGGCTTTGTGGACTATTGGGGATTGGGATATTGTTAAACTTTAAAGTTTCTTTTTTTGAGTTGCCTGTCTTGTTATATGTTTAGAATTCAGCTTATCTTGTTATATGTTAGGAATTAATCTACTGCTAGCTGAATTATTCTCTATTTGGCTAGGTAAAAGGGGAGGTCTCCAATCCTTAATGGACTTGAGATACCTATCACGGCCAGCCCTAGTTTGGTTCGTGATAAGTTAATATCAAAAACCTAGTTTTATGGTAAATAAGTGTCCAAAAAGCCATGTTAAGTAGAGTCTTTTTATGGGTGTGTAGCGCACCACACTTATAAGAGAGAGGCTAGCAGGCATTTATGAATATTTCCCTTTCTTGTGTTCTAGTTTTGAGCTATTAAGTCTAGAATGTTGAAATCTCCTCTAATTCTATTTGTTCGCATTTCAGATCATGCCTTCTCAAAGGTCTGATGCTCATGGAAACTCTTCTATCCCACCTAAGGATAATATGTATGGATCTCATCCTACTTATGGGGTATAGACCCATTCTAGGGTCCATGTTTCTGATTGCCCCCATGGTGTTCCACTGATCCTTACTAAACCTCCTCGGGCTAATGGTACTTTTCCCAATGCCTCGGGAGGGATGCATCTAATGTTGAGTTTTGAAAATTAATTCATTTTCTTACTCATTTGGTGTCATCCCAATCATGTCAGTCTGAGTGTGTTGCTCCTGTCACTTCTTCTTTTGAGAGCACAAGGGTTGGTCAACTCATTAGGTTGAGTCCTCAAACTTTTAGTAGATCCAAAAGTAAAGAGGATCTTCAAAGGTTTATAGATGAGATGAAAGAGATTTTTTGAGTTATGTATACTTCTGACTCTAACGGTGTGGAGTTTGTTGTATATTAGTTGAAGAATGCAAATCAGTAGTATGAGGAGTAGAAATAGTCGAGGGGTAAAGATATTGATCTAGCAATGTGGGATAACTTCTTTGGTGCCTTTCTTGATTGCTTCTTTCCTCAGGATTTGAGAAAGCCAAAGTCTAAGGAGTTTTTGAATTTGAAGTAAGGCAGAATGACGGTGAAAGAGTATGCCTTAAAATTCCATTAGTTGTCTCTTTATGCCTTAACAATGGTGTTTTCTATGAAGACTAAGAAGAGGAAGTTTTCTTCAAAATTATCTCTATACTTGGTGTTGGAATGCTAGGCCAACTTGTTGAATAATGACATGGATATCTCTAGGCTTGTGGTGTATATGCAGTAGGTTGAGGACGAAAAGAAGAAACAAGCTAAAATAGAGGAAAGGCAGAGTAAGAAATTTAGGTATTCTGAGTAGGGTGGAGGCAAGAAGAATAGTGGTAGAGATGGCAAGCAATGATCTAAGAAGAAGTGGGGTAAATCTGATTTTTATTCTACAGCTAGTACTCCATATAGCCATCTAGTGATCATTATTTTTAGATCAATAGTGGTTTTAAGGAACAAAGTGCCCAATCTCAGGCCAGTAGGGCCCAATCAGATCCATCATATCCTCCTTGAAGATCTTATAGACAATTGTACCATCGTTTTTATGTTGAGAAGATCAATAAGTTCTTTAGATATAGACACTCTAGCCATATTTAGAGAAACTGGTTATAGGCGATGTCTCTACTTGAGCTAATAAGGTTCTGGTTGCTACATCTTCAGCTCCAGAACTAAAGGGTCTACTTCTGGTACTAGCATTGGTTGGAATAGTCTGTATGCTTTTGCCACCAATCAAAACTCTGAGGCTTCTCATAATGTTATCACTGGTACATTACAACTCTTCTCTCATAACGTGTATTGCTTACTTGATCTGGGGTATATACTTTCTTATATGACCTCTTATGTAACTATTCATTTAAGATTTGGTCCCGAATGTATTTTTAATTTTTTTTGTGTCTACCTTAGTTGGTGACTCGGTTATGGCTATAAGGGTCCATAGGGATTGTGGGTATCTTCTATGGTAGAGAGACATTGGTAATCTAATAGAGTTGTACATGTTCGATTTTGATATGATATTGGGGATAGATTGGCTCCACTCTGCTATGCATCTCTTAATTGTAAAACCCAAAGGGTCAGTTTCTAATTCCCAAATAAATTAGTGACTAAGTGGGAAGGGAGTTCCCTGATGCCTAAGGGAAGGTTTCTTTCTTATCTCAGAGCCCAAAAAATAATTTCCAAGGGGTGTTTATATCATCTAGTTTGGGTTAAGGATTTTAATTCTGAGGGGACTTCTTTGCAGTCCATCCTTATTATCAATGAGTTTCCTGAAGTATTTCTCGATGATCTTCCTGATATTTCTCTGATAAGCAAATATACTTTAGGATTGATTTACTTTAGAATACCCATCTTATCTCTATCCTCCATACAGAATGGATCTGGCTGAGTTGAAAGAACTCATGGAGTAATGGAAAATTTTTCTTAGTAAGGGTTTTATTCTCCCTAGTGTTTCTCCATGGGGTGCTCCTATTCTTTTCGTGCGTAATAAGGATGGTACTTTTAGGATATGTATAGGCTATCGACAGTTGAATAAGGTAACTGTGAAGAATAAGTATCCTCTCTCTATGATTGATGACTTGTTTGACCAACTTCAGGATACTTAGTACTTTTCTAAGATTGATCTTCAATCGGGCTATCGTTAATTAAAGATTATAGAGGTGGATATCTCTAAGACTGCTTTCTAAACTAGGTATGGTCACTACGAGTTCTTAGTCGTGTCTTTTGGGTTGACTAATACTCCAGCGGTATTCATAGATCTTATGAATTGGGTGTTTAGGTAGTTTTTGGATTTGTTCGACATTGTGTTTATTGATGACATCTTGGTATATTATAAGAGTGAGGAGAATCACGTTGATCACCTCCATATAGTGTTACAGACACTTAAGGATCAGTGGTTGTATGCTAAGTTCTTGAAGTATGAGTTCTAGTTGAATGTTATGACCTTTCTTGGCCATGTTATTTCTAGTGAGGGGATCATGGTGGATCCATAGAAGGTTGAGGTGGTTAAGAAGTGGCCTGGATCCATGACTCTTTACTATCACCAAGGTATAGCTAATGTGGTTGATGATGCTCTTAGCATATTTTCTATGGAAGTTTATCTAATATTGATAAGAAGAAGCAAGGTTTGGCGAAGGATATTCACCATTTGTCTAATCTTGGAGTTCATGGTTTAGACTCTGAGGATGTAAATGTAATTATGCAATAGGTGGTGAAGTCCTATGTTCGTTTTGAGATATAAGTGAAGCAGGCTCAGGATCCTATCTTGATGCAGGTTAAGGATAATATTAATCAGTAGAAGGTCATGGTTTTTGATATTAGTAGAGATGGTATCTTGAGGTACCAAGGTAGATTATGTGTTCTCAGTGTTGATGGGATACAATAGAGGATCTTGGTTAAGGCTCATGAGTCGAGGTACACTGTCTATCCTAGTTCTACAAAGATGTACCATGATTTGATAGAGATCTATTAGTGGAATAACATGAAGAAGAATATAGCCAATTTTGTGCCCAAGTGTATGGTTTGTCAACAAATAAAGGAAGAGCACTTAAGGCCTGGTGGTTTGTCTCAAGAGATTGAGTTGTTCGTGTAGAAGTGGGAAGTAATTAACATGGAATTTGCTACTGGCCCTCCACTATCTCGATGTCAGTTTGATTTTATTTTGTCCATCACTGATAGGATGACTAAGTTGGGTCACTTCTTGCCTGTGAGGACTAATTATTCTGATGAGGATTATGCTAAGCTTTTCATCTAGAAATTTACATGGTGAGCCTATTTCTATTATATCTAATCGAGGTACAGAGTTCTCTTCTTATTTTTGGTGTTATTTTCGGAGAGGTTTGGCCACTAAGTTAAACCTTTACACCATTTTCCACCCTCAGATTGATGAACAAGCAAAGAGGATCATTCAGACTTTGGAAGATATTCTAAGGGCATGTTTGATTGACTTTTGTGGTAGTTGGACAGATCATTTTCTTGTCATAGAGTTTGCGTAAAATAACAGCTACCACTCGAGTATTCAGGTGGCTTCCTTTGAGGCTCTATATTATTGAAGATGTCGTTCTCCTATTTGGTGGTTTTAAGTTGGTGAGACTAGGTTGTTTGGCCCATACTTGGTTCACCAAGCCATGGAAAAGGTGAAGGTGATTAGGGATAGGCTTAAGACCGCCCAAAGTCGCCAAAAGTCCTATGCGGATAAGAGGCATAGGGAATTAGAGTTTGATGTTGGTAATTGGGTATTCTTAAAGGTGTCTCCCATGAAAGGGATGATGAGATTTCAAAATAAGGAGAAGTTCAGTCCTTGTTACATTGGCTCGTACTTGATTCTGAGAAGAGTGGGCAACGTGTCTTATGAGTTAGAGTTACCTTCGAGTTTGGGTTCTATCTATATGGTGTTCCATGTTTCAATTTTGAAGAAGTGCATGGGTGATCCTTCCTTAGTTGTTCCTTTGGAGAGTGTTGGTGTTTCGGATTCCTTATCTTATGAGAAAGTCTCGGTTGTGATTTTGAATAGGCAAGTCCATCGTTTAGGGACTAAGGATGTTTCTATGATGAAGGTTCTATGGAGGAATGATAAGGTTAAAAAAGCTACTTGGGAAGCTGAAGGGGACTTAAAGTCCAAATATCTATTCTTGTTTCCCATTTTGGATAATCATGCTTAAGGTATGTGTATTCCTTAATATCTTTGTTTTTTGTCTTTATTAAAGGAAATTGTGGTTGAGCTTCTATGTTAAATCGTGCTAATGAATGTCTTGAATCATTATTTAGGGACAAATGATCCTGGGGGGAGAATGTAACACCCTAAATTTTGGTCCTTGGAAAATTCCTTGATTTTGAGCTTACTGCCCAACCAACGACTTACTTTACGAGTCGTAAGGTCACCTTACGGGTCCTAAGACCCCAATCATATTTTTACCAATGTGTTAACCTAAAGTTTCTATTGTGATTATGACTCTGGGGTCACGAGTCTTAATAACTCTATACAAGTCATATAGTCTCATCCGTAACCAAACCAGTTTAGTTGGCCAAGTTCTTATCTTAATTGCGACTAGGACCCTATGTGTCGTAATGATACCTCATGAGTTGTGTGACTCATAGTGTTAGTAGTAAAGGGTCTGTGAGCTACTACTCATACTACGAGTCGTGGAGATGACTCATAGCCAGGCGTCATGAGTCGTAAGGTGTCCCGTGATGGCTGGCGACCTTTTCTTTACTTTTAAGTTAGGGTATTCTTGTCATTTCCCTTCTTCCCCACTTAGACCCCGCATCCATCAGGCACCTAAAGGGGTTATTTTCATTACTTTAACAATTAAATACATGCTTTCTTATCTCTCAAATCCCTAAGTCAAGAACACCTAGGGTTTCAAAGGAATTGGCAATTAGAGCTTCCAAGGGTTGGGCTCTCTTTGTAATTCTTGATATCTTAGGCATGTTACTCTTACCTAAAGTTTATTTTGTTAAAAGCATGTATTTACAATTATTATTCATGTGATTAAATTGTGGTTTATGAATGTGGGTTGAGAGTTTTGAGCCTTAATGAATGAATTGTTTTTCCCATGGATTTTACGAATAATTCATGGTTTTAATTGGTGGTTTTGAACCATTTAGGTGCATGGGTGTGGCTAATTGGAGTAGGGGTAGTGGATTCCCCAAATTGTTGCTATTGAATATTGTAATTCGTATGAACTTAACCCAATCTTGCGGAGTTGGTTTTTAATATGAGTATATGCACATCCAACTACTCTTGAATTATGGCAATTATATAAAAAGGTTGATGTAACATGAATGATTTAAAAGGGTTTTATGTCCATGGATTGATTTTGAAATGGAACCTTAAGTCCATATGTCTAGAAGGGTTTGATCCTCAATTGGCTAAATATTTTGAAGTCCTATTGGCTGATGGGTTAGAGTCCCAGTTGGATAAATGGGTCAGAATCCTATTGGTTAGTGGGGTTCGAGTCCCATTGGCTATTTAATTTGGCATGATGACATTTACTTGTGAGCTATAGTCGGTATGACGATATCCTTGAAATTGCCACAATGAATAACTCCTTGATTAAATAAATGTGTTATGTGCTAAATGTTTAATTCAGTTTAAAGGGATTTGTGTAGTTCGTTGTGAAAGTAGAGGTCCTGAGAGGACTAAAATTGAAAACTGCATTTTCCGATGTGGGAGTCTAAATAGTCGGGTGTT
>NC_061117.1:94816118-94891464 GCF_002878395.1 Capsicum annuum | reverse complement strand
GTGTTCGAGTCACCTTTTCTTTGTGATCGGGTGTTCATGTCACCCTTGATATATGACCGGGAGATTTGAGTCCTTTGTGTATGTATGTTATGATTATTCTCCAGTTCGTGTGGCTACCGTATTGGGGCCTGATTGGGGGATAAAAGTTGGGGATTATATAGCCCATGGATACTATTATGACGGTTAAGCTACACAGTCCAGGCTAATATTTTACTCTCATTCTAAACCTTGTTCCCTATCCTAGCATGATATATTTATACTGTACACGTATATGATTGTGTGCATTAGTTTTGAATAGTTTTGAACTGTTGATCATTCCATTACTTTATCCCTTCCCTAAGTTACATGCTAGTGTTCAGCCCGCTAACCATCTCCGGATATTCTACCCCACACGATTCAGGAACTGGAGACACTTCTACTTTTCCTACACAGTGCTAGGATTTCTAGGTTGTCAGCAATCATCTTTAAAGTGGTGAGCTTTCATTTTTTGAAAGGGCTATTATTTTGAAGTCTCGTTTCATTTATGTATTAGACTACTTTTATTGAACTCTTTGGCTATCGTTGGGAAAATGTCCTTACATAGATTGGTTGTGGTCTGTTTAGAGGCTTCGTGGACTACTGTGGATTGGGATGTTAAAATTCTGAAGTTTCTTTTCCTGAGTTCCCTATCTTGTTATATGTTCGAAACTCAGCTTATCTTGTTATATATTTGAAATTCATCTGCTACTAACTTTATTGTGTTCTGTTTGGCTAGGTAAATAGGTGGTCTCTGGTCCTCGGCCGACTTAAGATACCCGTCACGGCCAGGTCCTGGTTTGGGTCGTGACAGTTTTCATAGAGGAAGGAAATCGAGACTAAATAAATAAATGCAGTCTCTGATATCAATGGACAATTAAATCAAATACACAATTCCCAAGATTATTGAATTTATTTTGCTAGTCTAAAAGTATAATTACTTATTTATAAAATACGAATTACACCTAAATATTCATAGTCTATAATCGCATATCTTTTATGAAAGTTTGTCTTGCTTTTAGGGAAGAACCATCAATAGAATCTTTTCACAAAAACATGAGAGAAACTTTGCAAAATTTGAAGAAGCAAGAAAGAGAAGTTTCTAGTCTATTGTTCAGAAAAAAATGTAGAAATTTTCTACAGAGAGTCCTCTTATTTAATAGATGCATGATAACGATTTAGGGGGAGTCTTAGTTGTTTTTTCCTTTTAATCTTTAATTTAACTTAAATACATAATAAAAATTTATTAATTTATTACTTACATGGTTTTGGTAATCCACATGGAAAAACTAACTTAAAATTGGAGTAGGATATCAAATTTATTTTAAAATGTAATATTTATTAGCTTAGTTAATTAATTTCTAAATATGATTTGTAGTCAAATTTATATAGGAATAGGTTTTTAAAATTTCTAGTCAAAATAATTATTTTTTTGCGTGAAAAAAATATTAGAGAGTGTTTGAGACTTCTGAGATTTTAAGCATTGCTATTGGAAGCCTTTGTGATCTAGATAAAAATTCAAATAACATTTGCTATCAGTAGACGGTGTTGATCATGGTGTGTTGTTCATCGGATCAACGACATCAAATATTGATATATACATAAAAATTAAGCATACAGTATGATTGAGAAAAAATAATATATCTATACTACCTTAAAAGCATGAAGTCCTTAAATAGTGAAACTACTAAAATACCCCCTCTTTAATCTAAATAACTTATTCAATAATTAAAGAAGAAAAACTAACTCTAAAAACCTTACACCAACAAAAATTACATGTCAACTGGTACTTCTTCACTAAGCGTAACAACTAAAGCTTTATACTCCTCCATTAACAATCCTATATCCATTCTATTCATATTTATCTAAGACCAAAAAGCAATCGAAAATGGTGAATGCATATTCTCTTTCTTTTTGTTGTTTATCAACAACAAATATGTATGATCATTCCAATCTTAAAGAGTATCTAATAGTTATTAAAGTGATTCACATAAAATTGGTGATTTCTTTGTGGGAAATAGGTATGCGCAGTTATTTATAGTTTATCAATCTTTCAATCTTTTTCTATGAGTCATCTTCTTCAAACTATATTTTAGTTTATGTTCAAATTTATACATCATCACTGTCCTTTCGTGTTTCAATGTTAAACGCTTTGTCAATTTGCTGGGCAAATTATTTCATTCCTGCAATGGAGTCATAAGTTCCCTTTGATTAAACTATAAAAGTAGAGAAGTGTTGATTTTTAGCTTTGAAATTAAAGAAATAACAAAGAAAAAATAATCAAATTGTATTGTTAAAGAAAATTATCTTATTATTAACTCAAAACATATATTTATAGCTAAATTTCTAACTAGGTTTCAATTCATATTGAAATTCAAATAACAAAGGGATAATCAATTCATAAGTCTAAGCTACATAGAAATCTAATAATTTAAAACTGCTGATAGTTATCTACTTTATTTCTGAGACATATCTTAAACACTTTTCCTTGGATTAAAAATTGTAGATTGCAGTCTTGGCTGAATTTGACCTCTTTAATAAATCTGCCAATTTATCTTTGGTCTTGCAAGGCTTGTACGTATCTTCTTATGGATTAAATAATAAACTTTTACCTCTCATTTCAACTCATTATTAGTGGAATCAAAGATTCAATAATATTTATCTCCAAATAATAAGTTAAATTCTTTTTCCATTAGCTGGCCAACATTTAACAAACTTTTATCAATATCGGGCACGTAATGGACATTTGAAATTATTTTTATACTTGAAATTATTTTGATTGCAATATTCTCTTTTCCTTCTACAGTTATACCTAAAATTATTTTGATTGCAATATTCTCTTTTCCTTCTATAGAATATAGTCACCATTCCCAATTCTAGCTTTCTTATTTTCCAAAGGAAGAAACTCTTTAAAAAGAGTTTTGTCTTATGTCATGTATTTTGTACAAACACTGTCAATCATCCAAAAATTAGATTTCTTGATTGAAAAATATGTTGCCGTAAATAAGTGATCTTCTTCTTCTTCTTTGGTGACTTGGACATCTGTTTTATATTTTTGAGATTTGTATGTGCAAATCATAGATTCATGACCAAGCTGATTGCAGATCTTGCATTATGTATCTAGTCTTTTCTAATATTTAAATAGAGGATGACCTATTTTTCCACAGTTCTAGCAAGGTGGTGTAATACCCCAGGTTCTAGATTCCAAATTTTTCCTTTCGATTTGATCTCACTGCTCGGGATACAGCTCAGATAACGAGTCATGAAGACTCCTCATGAGTCATATTGTGCCCAACCAGTGAGGATTTTCTCTATTTCTATCTTAATTATGACTACAATCCCATGAGCCATGAGGTCTGATCACAATTCATAGGATGGGACTCATGACTAGGGTTGGGCATAAAATATCAAAAACCGATTTATCGAACCGAATCAAAAAATTTGGTAATTGGTATTCGGTAATTTGGTATTTGGTATGGAATTTGAGAGTGAAATTTTAATATTTCAGTATTCAGGATTGGGTTTGGTACAAGATTTTAGTACCGTTTGGTATTCGGTATTTACCATATACCGGATTATTTAATATATATATATATATATATATATATATATATATATGTATGTATGTATGTATATAATATGATATGTCTAACTAACCCAATAGATAATAATATTAGTCATTCCAAAGAATCTCTTGGACCTTGATAATATATTCATAAAAAGCACAAAAAATAATATTAAATCGGATTTTTATTAAATATACTTTGTAAAGTTTAAACGTAATTTGTAAGCCTCCAACTTTACTATGGTATTACCAAATACCGTATTGAATTGAATCATAATTTACCGATTATCGAATTATTGAACCGATGTATTAAAGTATGGTATGTGGTATCAACTCTCAAATACCGATTACCAAATTATTGAATCCAAACTTTAAAAATATCGAACCGAATAACGAACACCCACCCCTACTCGTGACCAAACCAATATGGTGGCCCTAAGTCCCTAACTAGACTTCGAGTCATGGTGACGAATCGTGATCACTAATCACGAGTCATTACCTGACCCGTAGTGACTGGGAGTTATTTTTCAGCACATTTTTCATTAAGGGTAATTTGGTCTTTTCTCTTCCTTTAAACTATTTCACGACTTAAACCCCTTTTATTGGCACTATTTTCACCAGTTAACATGACATAAACACTCTTTTCTCTCACAAAATCCCAAGTCAAGAACAAAGCTAGGGTTTCTAAGGGTTGGTCATCTAGGGCTCACAAGTATGGTTTCTTCCTCAAATTTTTGGTATTTTCAGGCATGTATCTCTTTTCTAAACTTGTATATTATCATGGTATACAATGATTTGATATTCATGTGATTTAATGTTTGATTTTGAAATTTGGATTTTGGATTGAAGTTTTGAATGATTATAGTTTAAATGGTATTTTCATGGTTTAAATGCATTTTTACATGCTTTATTGATGAATTTTGGAACTCATTGGGTGCATAGATATGATAAATGGAATGGTGGTCATTCCTTTACCCAAACTTATGGATTTTGTTGTTGGAATTGGTAATAACCTCAACCCACCTTATGAGATTGGCTTTGAACATGGTAATATGCATAATTTAACCATTTTTTAAACTATTTCATTGCATAAAAAGTCTAATAGAATATAAACAGTTTTAAAAGGGCATTGGTGACCATGAATTGATTTTAAATTGGACTGTGTAGTCTTTTGGCTAATTAGTTTGATTTGGCATAATGAAATTGGCTTACAAACATAATTAATTGGTATGATGATACCATTTGGTAAATGTCTAAATGTATGACTCCTTGGTTTAATGGATGGGTTATGCTTAAATATTTTAATTGGGCTTAAAGGAGATCATTGTCATTATTATTGTCATGGTCAGAGGCATGTCCCAACCTAGTTTGATATTCGGATTGATTTAAAGGCTTTTTGGGACATGTGTGGATCGTATGGTGTTGACTCTTAGAGTTTATTCTTGAAGTATATTAACTATTTTATCTTTATCCTTTGGTTGTCTTTCACTTTTTTATTATTTGGATTATATTTGGTTTAGACAAGCTATAAGGATGGTCTTCGGCCTACAGTAGACTTGAGATACCCGTCATGGCTAGGACCGAGGGTTGGGTCCTGATAGGTGGGTAGTTTTTCTTAAATTATTACCCCTTACTTTGATTCGTGTGGTTGGATTTCAAAACTCTTTCAACCGTATCATCCTGTCTCATAAGTCTCATTTGCTCTTGTGTCTGCAATATATTTAATAATTCTGCCAAGGTAATCTTGGACAGGTGTTTTGTGTTTTCGAAGGTAGCTATTGATACTTTGCATCTTTCAAGCAATGTTACAAGAATTTTTTCAACAATTCTTTAATCTTTAAAATTTGTCCCAAACAATCTTACCTTGTTAACAATGCCAAGCAGTCGTCTGAGTACTCTTTGACGGTCTCAGATTCCTTCAACTTTTCAATTCGAATTTCCTTATTAGATCCAATACCTTCATGCCTCGTATTCTTTCATCTCCTGTGTATTCTTCCTTTAGATAATCTCAAATTTCTTTTGCTGATTTAAGGGTCATAATTCTTGTGAAAATTATTGAAGGCACACTAACAAACAAAGTTGTTTTTGCTTTAATTTTCTGATTTTTTTTTATTTTGACTTTTGATCTGGGCCACCATGAGATTATCAGGCAGCGGAAGAACATCATAATCCTCCTCCACGACCTCCCAATGATCTAAAGTCCTAAGATAAATTTTCATTCTTACTGCCCAAAGTTGATAATTCTCACCATCCAAGATTGGAAGCGCTATTTGAGAAAAGTTGTTTTCAAAATTCATCTTAATCATAGATCCCTCAAGAAAATGGCTCTAGATACTAATTGTTGATTTTTAGCTTTGAAATTAAATAAATAACAGAGAAAAAAATACTGCAATTGTATTGTCAAAGGAAATTGTTTTACTAATAACTCAAAAACATATATTTTATAACTAAATTTCTAACTAGACTTTAATTCAATTCACATTCAAATAACAAAGGGATAACTAATTTATAAGTCTAAGCCACATAGAACTCTGATAATTTAAAACGACTAATAGTTATCTACTTTGAAGGGGAGCCTTGGAGTAACTAGTAAAGTTGCTTCCATATGACCAGGATATCACGGGTTCAAGCCTTGGAAACAGCCTCTGGAATAAATGTAAGGTAAGGCTGTGTACGATGCACCCTTATGGTGGGGCCCTTTCCTGTACACCGCGCATAGCGGCAGCTTTAGTGGACCGGGCTGCCCTTTTTTTTTAATAGTTATCTACTTTATTTCTGAGTCATATCTTCAACAAAACGTCTAACTTAAAAATTAAAGGCTAAACCCATTGACAGACCCTCAAACTTGTCCCGAAAATGCACTTAGACCCCTCAACTAAGGCTTGTACCTATCAGGCCCCTGACCCACCTGAATTTTGATTCAATTAGGCTTTTTTACACAATCAGCAAAAGGTACATAGAGAGTGTGTTACACTTGCGTGATGCGGCACAAACGATGAATTAAACGATGACACTTGACAGTGAATTCATAATTAATTAAAAATATTTCATAACTAATTAAATTATAATTAAAAAATATATAATTTTTTTTAAATAAACCCCCTACCCCCTGCCCCCGCCCTCCAACTCTCCTCTTCTTTTACAATTTTGTTAAATTAAATTTACAATTTTGTAAATTGAATTAAATTTACATTTTTGTTGATTTGTGAAAAAAAAATGAATTTACATTTTTCAGGTAAAGTTTCATTTTTTCTGGCAAAGTTTTATTTCTTTCCGGCAAAGTTCTATTTTTTCTGGCAAAGCTCCATTTTTTCCGGCAAACTAATGGCGAAAAAGAATTAAGAATAACATCGAACTAAGAATAAAAAAATTCAAATCGAATTCAAAGATAAATTCAAAATTAAGAACAAAAAAGGAGAAAAAGTAGAAAATTGGGAGGTAAATTGACAAAGTTTCATTTTTTCCGGTAAACTATCTGGCAAAGTTTCATTTTTTCCGGTAAACTAATGGCGGAAAAGAATTAAGAATAAGATCGAACTAAGAATTAAAAAATTCAAATCGAATTCAAAGATAAATTCAAAACTAAGAACAAAAAAGGAAGAAAAGTAGAAAAACTGGAAGGTACATTAAGTTTAAGAAAAAAAAAATGAGGAAGAAGCATGGGAAAGAAGATGAAGAGGGGGTGGGGGTATCGAATTGGGTGGGTGGGGGAAGCCGTTTTTAAAAGAAGTTTTATTTTATTAAAATATTTTTTGGGCCCTTAGTACCACTTGGCACGTTTTCATTCATTAATCATTCAAAAAAAATGTGCCTCGCGCGCCCCTTGTGAGTGGACAACACGTGGAGCACCACATAGGCAAAAAAGGCCTGATTGGATCAAATTCGAGTGGGTTGGCAGCCTGATAGGTATAGACCTTAGTTGAGGGTTTTAACTGAATTTTCGGAATAAATTTGTGGTCTGTCGATGGCTTTTTACTAACATACCCCTCTTAAACCTAAATTGTAAGTTAGTAGGAAAAAATCTAACTCCTATAGATGGCCTGCACTTCGAAATCGTTTTTTAATAGTCATGACCATTCGGAACAAATTAGATGTTTTCTCCTTATTCTTTCTTGACTAATACTGTTTAACGTAAAATCATTTTCAAGAATATTAAAATCATTGTTATTTCCACTATTTTTAAAATTTAAATTTCAAGCATAAAGAAGATGAATTGTTTTCATTTTATCTTACTAGTTGAAATTTGTCATATTTTTACACAATCTAAGTAAGAGAAAGAATATTTGGGGGAATTATGTGTAAATAAACGTAGTATTGCTAATTGCAGTTTAAAGGACAATCTAAGAATATCACATAATTTTATCATTTAAATCATGAAATACTATAACAAAATAATTAAAATAAGAAAGTGAAATGCAATATCTGAACTTACAAGGAAGATTATTATAGTGGAAGAAAATATGAAGGCCTTTAAAATTATCCCAAAATATTATTGCACACACGAAGAAGAAACTAAGAACAAAATGAATAGGGAGAATAATATGACAGATTAACTGTACAATTGATTACTATCAATATATAATATCAAAATATGTAGGAATAAGTAGAAGTTTTCACTTAATTAACTATTAGTGTATTCAACATTCAATGTTGTGAGTTAATTATAAATCTCTTAGTTAATGTATGACATGTCGATAGAAAATGAAATAAGTATATTATTGGCATTATTTATGAAACAATCTAACAAATTTACTGTATAAAGTAAGCTACAAGCATAGACATGCATAGACCTAAGGAAAATAAAATTAAAACATCATAATTAAACATCCTATGATTATATACATAAGATATGTGATTTTTTTTATGTTAATTTATCGATATGTTTGATAATATGATGGTGGATCATCTACATTATTGATTGTTGGTTAATAACATTCGTGAAAATTGAGACATTAAAATTATAAATAAAAATAGAAGACAAGAAAAATAAAAGGAATTTTGAGAGATAGGATAGATTAAATTTTATTTAGATAAAAAAAGAATAGATTAAATATAGAATTGATTAATATTAATATGGAGTATTATTAGATAGAGGCATTAGAAACTTTTAGTTAATTAACAACAACTCTCATATTCCAGACCGTCTTTAATTATTTAAGTCTTAATCAATGTCTATAATATGTTCGTAGAAAAGAAAATTCAGTAGATTCTCCATAATATATGAAGTAACATGTTTATTGAACAATGGAAGATAACCAGCATAGAAAATACAAAATAGAATTAAAATACTAAAATTTAACCTAAAAGAAATATTCACATTACAATCGTATAGATTTAAAGGACGGTAAAAAGTGACATGTCTATGATATGTATCAAGGTAAATATTTTTGGGAAGTACTCATTTTTTTTCACTATCAGAATAGGAAGGAGCCATAACATTGACTTTTTGACCAAAGAAAAATCATCACTTTTCTAATCATCAAAGGTGGTAGTGGAATGAATAGAATCTCTTCGTCTTTGTTAGAAGTTTGAAATTCGAATTCTGATAATAAAAAAATCCTTATAGAGTGTTTCTTTTTCTTAGATTAGTCTTACATGACATGAATTCGATCGATCGAATTGTCATGTGACCCTGCAATATGAATTCCTGACATCGGATGAAAATGATAAAAGGAATGGTATCTGCTTCAAATGACATATTCAAGTTTCTTATTGTGACATTCCAAGTTCTTGCTCTATACCCTTCAAGAGTTGAGTAATTAAATTAGGCAAGTTATGAAAAGAATGTCAAAACTGTCAGTGAAAATGGTCTTGACAACGACACGTTGTCAGACATAACAAGTAGTTAGGAGAAACTCGTTGTTACAACAGAAGATTACCCAGGATTTCGGCCCCTGACTACGAGTCTTTGCCACGACTCGTGATGTCAGATAACGAGTCTTGATGAGAGATTCGTTGTCATAATAGTGAAGGACTAGATTGTCACTCCTTAGATAACGAATCCAGGCCATGTGACAATGCCCAAGCGCACACGCAAGTGTACGTGGTTTTATCAAGCAGTAAAGTGACTTTCAAGAAGCCAAGTATCGATCCCACAGAGACCTGATTTAGCAAAGTTTCTATTTTAGTTCACAATTTAGATTCAATTAATGCAAGCGTAACCAGAAAGAGAGATTGAAATTTGTAAATTGTAGTAAAATAAACAATGCGGAAATTAAAGATCTTGTAACAAGCAATGGGAGAAAACCCAGGGTTAAAATACTTCGACAATCATACAATGTCTTGAATTTCATTTATTAACTTGATTATCTTGGTTGTAGATTCGTAGGGTTA
Source organism: Capsicum annuum (assembly GCF_002878395.1). Lineage (NCBI taxonomy): Eukaryota > Viridiplantae > Streptophyta > Magnoliopsida > Solanales > Solanaceae > Capsicum > Capsicum annuum. Next base: position 94,881,551 of record NC_061117.1, on the reverse strand, counting down.
ATTGCATGATTGCGGTTTCCCAACCTCTAATCCTTTACCTAAGTTGAACCTTACAACTACATCGTTGAGCGGGGATGTAATAATCCAATTAGATTATTTAAGCTATCATCCTACGTTTGAATCAAGTAAGGTTTCTAAGTACATCGCTGTCCTAGGTGCTAAGTTCAATTCTTTATTTTATGAAAGAATAAAACCCATACTTTGTTCATCTCCATATTCTATCCCCTATTCCCTCTTCCGAGATCAAAAGGTAGACAATTGATAAAATAGTTAAATCAAAGATGAAAACACAACCAATATTGATAAGCAAAGTTAATGAACTTAATTCAAAACAAAAGTAATCATATATTTGGCTTTAACCCCAGAAAAGGGCGTTTAGCCACGCATAGTCATAATCGTAATCACAAAATAATAATTAACGACTAAAAACATGAATGAACTAAATAAAAATAATAAAAAACTAATTAAGAAGTTGTAGAGAACCTTTTCTCTCCAAAATATGCTAAAAGATGTATTAAAATGTGATACAACATGTATTATTAGTATAGGAGTAAGCCTATTCCATGTTGGACAAGAAAACCTTCAGCTATTGAGCCCAGGACTTGGTAGACCATCACCCTAGGTTTAGACCCACTCCAGGTGTGGCGTTTCCCTGTTAGAGCGCCGCTCCAAGAAAGGCTGCACCTCCAAATCGCCCTAAGCCTCTAGAATTTGCTCTCCGAAATTTGGTTAAGTGTTGAGTCTCCCCTCTTGATTCCTTGTCTTGTGGAGTCTTTCCCATGAATTCCAAGCCTTACTAACATCAAAATATTATTATATTCAGCTCTAAAATCATCCTACATCATCGCACCACACTAATTAAGAGAAAAACACAACACTATATCCATAATAACGAATCAAAACAAGAGCTAAGCTAAATTAGTTCGCATTGATCTTTCACTTATTGTTCCAGCTGTACACTCATTCAAATTGAACTTTACTCACTCCCAAAAATTTTATACGCTCATAATCACCCATTAAACCTATTTAGAACACCTTAACCATAATAGACTTCACCGAAATCAACTAAACAAGCACCTAGCAGAAGCTAGTAATGCTAGTTTTTCGGGTTGAACTCTAAATGAATCTTGTAAGTACAAACTTGTTTGAAACTCACTTTGAACATCATAAACACATGCTTTAACACTTTGATACACATTTATCTCATTATCAACCCATATATCACATGAATCATCCTCAAAATAAGGCTAAAAAGGCTAGAATAGAGACGCTAAAATGCATAAATACACCCAACATCACCACCCCACACTTAAAGCCTTGTTCGTCCTCGAACAACTCTTTACTATAAACCTCATGAGATAGTGATTCTACACTTTTACTACATGCAAGACACTCAAGCTAGTACTACAATGACTATACAGAATGCAAGTTTCTACACAAAGCACGTTATTTACACAATTGAAAACTCATGAACACTACTTCAAAACATCCTAGCCTCAAGAATTGACTCACCTATTAGGAAAACTCATGCTTATCATTTAATCAAGGACATCATATAAATCACCCACATTCATCAAACATGTTCCCCTCATAACAATAGAGTTACCCATAATCACTCATAATTAAGCAATTCATCTGATGGGTACAAGAATCAAATTACACTCACTCTCACAAAGAATTCGCAAGTTACACACAATGAACCATAGGCTTGCCAAAAGTGTGATGCTCCACTAATCGGAATTTAAATCTTAGAATCAATTAGGAATTTTTTGGGTTGTAATGTAGTCTAAGGGACGGGTAGGAACTATTTGGGAAGAGTGACTAACCTCTCTAAGTGCTTTAATACACTACATTATATATTTAGAACCACTCTCCAACAACCAAAGTACAATTTTTCATTCACCCATATCTTTTATTTTGCCCCATCTCTTTTAAGCATTTTCCCAAACACTTGGTGGGCATAGTGTTTATTCCTTCAAGATTCAATTTTTCTCATTTCTCCAATCATGAGAATATTTCTAACACCATTTATATCACTCCCAACCACCACAAATCAAATATAAATGCCAATAACTATTACCTTGGGGCATTAATTTCACATTTTTCTTATTCAATTCCTCAAACTCCTTTCTCAATTATTTTTTTATTAAAGCACTTAGGAGATTTTTGGATCAAATTATGATCAATCAAAGAAGGGGATTAGGCTACTTATGAGGCTACCAAAGAAAAATAAGCAAAAGGCTCAATGGAGGTTAACTAGGATAATACACAAAGGGTAGGACAAATAGAATGTATAAAAGAAGGCTATCAAAGAAATGCCTAAATCATCTCCTAAACCCACACTTTATTTCGCTTTACACACACACCGGGCAAGTTCTAGACATCACATGCAATAAGGAATATACAAAATACCTCACACACACATGGCATATGCTCAACTTAATAGGATCTTCATAGACTCCCAACCAAATAATAGCATGAATTCAAATTTAAACCAAAAAGTACAAGAGTAATAAAAATGAGCCTAAAAGTCTTAAAAAGTAGCAATTCTCACAATTCATATGCTTTTACAAATAAACCCACTTGTATCATGTAATCAAAAATAGCATTAATAAGAATATCTTACAGCAAAAAAATTTTAGATTGAGCTAAAAATTGGGAATTTTCCCCACTCCATACTTAAAAATCTACTTTGTCCCTAAAGTAAATTTAAAAGAAAGAGATAGAACTACTCCCTGAGGCCTCTAGGCCTAGCTAGTAGCATCCTTACACATAAATGAGATCCATGGGTCCCCACACTCAGTTTTTGCCATGTTCCTTAGCTTAAGTTTATGATACTCAAACTTTCCATCAACCTGTGACTAAACCAGAAACAAAAACTACATGAAATAAAAACTAAAAAACTAAAAATAAAACATACCTCCTTTACTTGGGTTGCCTCCCAAGCAATGCCTGCTTTAGCGTCACGACACGACCCAACTCAACTCAACCATATTCCTTCACCTTTTACTCCCCTTTGGGAGATTTTTTTTCATTTATTTTTGAACCCTTAAGTTTTCACTCTCAAGGCTAATATCTCTCTTAAATTCAACCTTTATAACTAGTATGATTTTATTTGGGTCATTATGGATTGAATGACCATGTCTACTCATTTCTTGCCTGTAAAGACTAACTACTTATGAGAGGATTATGCTAAGTTGTTCATTCAGGAGATAGTTAAGTTGCATGGACCACCAGTCTCTATTATTTCAGATTGAGGTACACAATTTTATTCTCATTTATGGAGCTCATTTTAGAAAGGTTTGGGGACTAAGGTGAATCTTAGCACTATAATTCACCCTTAAATAGATGGACAAGTGAAGCGTACCATTCAGAATTTAGAGGATATGCTAAGGGCTTGTGTCATTGATTTTAAAGGTAGTTGGGTCAACTATTTGCATCTTATTGAGTTATTTATAATAATAATTATCATTCTAGCATCCAAATGACCTCTTTTGAGGCTCTTTATAATAGAAGTTATAGTTCTCCTATTGGATGGTTTGAGGTGGGGGAGACTAGGTTATTTGGTCCTGACTTGGTCTACCAAGCCATGGATAAGGTGAAGGTTATTAGCGAAAGACTTAAAACTACTGAAAGACACCAAACATCTTATATGAATGTGAGGCAAAGGGAATTGGAGTTTGAAGTAAGAGATTAGGTATTCTTGAAGGTTTCTTTTATGAAAGGACTTATGAGATTTAGGAAGAAGGGGAAGCTCAGTCCCCGATACATTGGTCCATATCAGATTTTAAGAAGAATTAGAAAGATTCATTATGAGTTAGACTTACCTGCTGGCTTGTCTTTGATTTATCCCATTTTCTATATGTACATTATTAAGAAGTATATGGGTGACCCTTCTTTGATTGTTCCTTCTGATGATGTGGGTTTTAATGATTCATTGTATTATGAGGAAGTCATTATTAAAATATTGAATAGGTAATTTCATAGATTGAGGACTAAGGATGTAACTTCGGTGAATGTTCTTTGGAGAAATCAAAAGATAAAAGAGACTACTTGGGAAGTTGAAGAAGATATGAAAGCCAAGTACCCATTCTTGTTCCACATATTGTATGAAAGTGCTTAAGGTATGAGTTTTGTTTCCCCCTTATCGCATTTTGAATTGTCCTTAAAATTTGTTTGCATTTTTTATTTTATCGTGATAAGGGTGCCCTAACTCCTCATTCAAGGATGAATGATCCTAATGGGGGGGTTAATGTGACGCCCCAAGTTCTTAGTATCTAGACCCTCCAAAAGTTGAGTAATTGAATTAGCCAAGTTATGAAAATAATGTCAAAACTTCCAGTAACAACGGTCCTGATAATGAATCATGGTCTGACGTAACGAGTCATTAAGAGGGACTCGTTGTCACAACAGAAGGTTATCCAAGAGTTCATCCCCTGACCATGAGTCTTCGACTCAACTCGTGATATCAGATAATGAGTCGTGATGAGAAGATCATCATCATAATAGTAAAGGACTAGTTATCAACCCACAGGTAATGACTTTAGGCCATAACTCATGGTTAGACCTCACGAGTCATTACCCAAGTCATGCCGATTATTCCTGATTTTTTTGCACATTTTAAATAGGGTCTTTTGGTCTTTTCCTCCTTCACACTTTTTTCCATGACTTACAATCACTCAAAATGACCTTTTTCTCTTTAGTTATCAATATTAAACTTACTATTTTCCTCTTTAACTCCCAAGGCATAAGATACTAGGGTTTTACAAGGAATTCAACAATTAGGATCCAAACTTTGAGTCCTCTCCAAATTCTTTTGTATTTAAGGCATTTTTCTCATCCCTATCTTGTATATTTAATTTTTGGCACTTATTTACTCAATATTCATGTGATTTAATTAATGGGTTTGAAATTGGATTGAGGGTTTTTTATTGTTATTCGTTGAATTACTTTTTTCATGTTTTAAATGGGTCATTCATGCGTTAATTTATGATTTTTAAGACTGAATGGGTGCATTGTATGAGGATTGGAATTGGGAACTTGGGTTTCCCCAAATTGATAGATATTTGTCTTGGTATTGACATTAACCTCAACCTAATTTGTGAACTTGGTTTTAAATATGACTATTCGCATAGTTTAACTTACCATTGAAAAATTGCATTGCATTAAGTATAAATGGATAATAAAAATAGATTTGGAATACCCTTGTTGGCAATGGTTTGGATGTTAAATGGAACTTGGGAGTCCAGTGGTTTTATGAATAGGTTTGGCACAATCAAATTAGCTTGCAAACATATTGGTATGATGATACCATGTTGGAAAATGTCATAATAAATACTCCTTGATTAATGGTTTGGTTTATGTGTAAACTAGTTTAATCTTGGCTTAAAGAGAAATGTGTAGCTTACCGTGAAGGTGTAGTCCTGGGGGGACCAATACTAAAAACCACACTTGCTGATGTGAGGGTCTATATGTCCATGTGATTGGTACTCACTTTATATTTTTGATGGCCATCGCCTTGGTGTCTTTAGCCTTTCCTCAGTTTCCTCGGTACGTGCAGCTAACACGCACTGGGTTATTTTGGTCGGAGGAGTCGAACTCATATAACCTATGGGTGCCTTTAGGATGGGGAGAGCTACATAGTTTAAGTTAATACTTTAAACTCTCATATTCATGGCCCTTATCCCTATTTGACATCCCCCCTCCCCACATATATATATAAATATATAAAATGTTGTGTATGTGGTTTTGACTTATTTTTGGCAATGGAATTATTTCATCACTTTTTCCTGAGTTACATGACAGTGCTTGCTCCACTGACCATCCCTGGATGCTGCATCATTTCATGATGTAGGGTCCGTGGGTTTTTCTATTATTCTTGTGCAGTGTTAGATGGTGTGGTGTGTTGGTTAAGTTACTGTGAAGCGGTGAGCCTCTATCTTTCAAAAAAAACTATCATTTTATCAGGTTTCTTTTCATATATTAGTAATTTTGAATTTTCTTTTGTCATGGACGGGGGCATGTTGAAATACCTGGGTTTTGGACCCTTAGAAAAATCTCATGAATTGGGCATTCTAACCAAGATACGGTTTAGGTGTGTTACTCATACACTAGTGTATGAGTCGTACCCTTCCACCCTCCCCCTCTTGTATGTTCAACAACCTAAGAAGGTAGCATACTATCCCCAATACGACTTGGCCTTTCATAATCATATCTAAGTGTACAAGTCATACACAACCTAATAGTATAAAGTGTTTAACTTGATCCAAAGTGGACTGTTCTTGGTATGAGTCAAGGGTACGATTTAGGGTACAAGTCTTACCCTTTGGATATGAGTATAAAATAAGTGGTAATACCTTGGGAAGTGTATGAGTCCTAGGTAAATCCTAGGATACGAGTCAGGGTACCACTCATACCCTAGGGTACAATTAACTCAACTGAGTCATACATACCTAGAAGGCCATTTTTCATCTTTTAAGTCAAGGGCTCTATGATCATTTTCTACCCCAAAACCCTAAATTTCCCTCACTATATAAGTGTGTGTGGCCTCCTAAAATACATCTTTGAGTGGATCAAACATCTTAAATACTCTCTCAACATACTTTGGAAGATTTAGAGGCTAGGGTTTCAAGGGTATTCATGTTGGGGCAAGAGAAGTCAAGTTTTCTTTGGTGAATCATCTTATTTAAGGCATATATCTCTTCCCTCATTGTTAGTTCAAAATATAATGTGTTTTAAACAATGATTTTGACTTGTAAATGGTGGTTTTGGAATCAAAAGTTGAGGGTTTTGATGCATGAGATGGGTATTGTTTTACTTTTGCTTTAACTTGTGTTTATACATGTTTTTGGTGATGATTTGCACATGTGGATGCTTGTTGATTATGGTTTAACAAATAGGTATTGCATAACCCTAAGTTAGATGATTTCTACTTTGGTTTTAGTCTTGCTAAACGTGTTCCCTCAAGGTGTTTGTGAAAATGCCTAAGAGAATTGGCTAGTCACATGTTAATGGTGTACTGAACTATGGTATTTTCTAGTGAATATGAATGAGATAAGATATTATTAAAATGAATGTGAATGCTTGATAAATGGTTGGTAAGGACCTTGTTAACCATGTCATGAGTTAATGCATGATTTTTGATAGTTTGAAAGAGTTGAAGTACGTAAACATAAAATTGAAGTGTATTTGAACTAAAGTGTGGTATAAGATTGCTAATGAGGAATGAATGGTTTGTAAGGGACTTGATGACCATAAATTGAATTGTATAATGAATTTAATTATGGCATTGGCTTCTTAAAGTGCTTAATTGATAAATGGTTCTATGAAAACCTCACGATCATATATGGTGTTGAATTGGTCTAATGGGCTAGGGTCCTTGAATTGAATTGTATGGATGTTAATGCGTTAAATAAAGGGGTTAAGAGTTCAAATATCGACTAATAATGGTACTAAGATGACTAGTGGTTCAAGTCCCTAGTCCAAATGGCTTATGGTTCAAGTCCCTTGCCTAATGAAATGGCTTGTGGTTCGAGTCCCTCGCCTAGTGAAATGGCTTATGTTTCGAGTCCCTCGCCTAATGAAACGGCTTGTGGTTTAAGCCCCTCGTCTAATGAAATAACTTGTGGTTTGAGTCCCTAGCGTAATAAAATAACTTGTGGTTTGAGTCCCTTGCCTAATGAAACGGCTTGTGGTTCGAGTCTCTTGTATAATAAGAAATATTTGAATTTATAAGGGTGGAAGGTCGGAGTTCTCCACTCCATGACAGATGAATGAGTTCAATAAGAATGGTTGTTAGGCCTTGCTCCCTTGGTGGTACGCTATGAACATGCTATGTACTTACATGTATGATTATGTGTATAAATATGATTGAATATGATGTTTTGACAATGATTTGAATAATAACTCTATTTTATCCTTATATATGAGAAGTGAAGGTTAGAAGCTCAGGCTCCCTTGTCTTATGTAACAGAGAAGCTTAATATTCTAAATTGTTAGGGTGGACGTTTGGAAGTTCTTCACTCTATGTCTTATGAATGAATGTTTTAAGAATGATTGTTATAACTTGATCCATGAATTGGCATGCTATATAACTATATGTATATGTACCTCATATATGCCTATAATAATGTAAATGTGATTGCATGTGATGGTTTGACTTGTATTGAACAAATGCACTATTTTATCATTATCCTCGAGATACATGCTAGCCTCCAACCGCTAACCATCTTTGGAAGATATGTCCCCACGCGACATAGGGATCGGGGCTTCTTCTTCTATGCAATGACCAGGTGTTCGAGCGGCTTAGGTGTTTATATTGAAGTGGTGAGCTTCCATACTTCAGAAGGCATTCCTTTCATAATCTTTCTATCCTATGTTATAAACTTGTATAGACTTGGTATTTGGCTATTATTGGGGACATGTCCCAACATATATATTTACATCGAATTGGTAAAAGCTTTGTGGATGACTGTGGACATAGGTGTGTTGGTTAGGATGTTGATATAAATGAAACGTTTAGACATTGTTTAAGCTATGACTAGTGGTCTTACTTTTCGCTACTTTGATATATGTTTGGAGTTTATCTAACACTTGTTGTTTGATATGATGATTAGATTGGGTTTACAGCGTGATATCTGGTCCAAGTTAGGCTTGAGATGCCCATATGACATGGCCAGATTTCGGATCGTGTCACTTATCCTGACCTAGTTTGGTACTTTCATTTTAAAGGGTTTTACTAACAGCGTTGGGATGTTTTGGTCATTATGATTTGACTCTTAGCACATAATTAGACTTAGCTATCTTTATTATATATTTTCTTGGTTGGCTTCTATTATTTGTTGTATTATGCTCTGGAGGTTAGGCTAAGGGGGTGGTCTCCGGCCCACGATGGGCTTGAGATACCCATCATGACTTGGCCCTATTTCGGGTCATAACACTTAGATATCACAATCACAACAACAAAATGCCTAGTATAATTCTTTAAATAGAATTTGGGTAGGGTAGAGTGTTTGTAGACCTAATTATCTCTATCACGTGGATATAGAGAGTCTGTTTTCGAAAGACAATCGAATCAAGTATAACAAATTTAAGTAGTTATGAAAAATGATATATGATAGTAAAAAACATGTTAATCAATAAGAAAAGCAGTAAAAAAACATTTACAAAAAATATAGTAGCAACAATGAAATAATGTGTTAATGGAAACACAATAGACAACATATGGTAATAGGTAGCAAAAGTAAATAATTACATGCATAAGGCTAATACTACAATATACATAGTGCTATTAGACCCACACTAAGTCTAATCCTGCAGGGAAGAGAAACCAAGCTCACTTACCTACTAATCTTCTACTCTAATTCGTGACCTTCATACCCTCTTATCTAAGGTGACCTCGGTAGATTGAAATTGCTACATGTCTTGTCTAATCACACCTTATAATTACTTGACCTACCTCTATCATTTGCCATACCCACTGTATCTAACCTATCATACCTCCTCAGTGAGACATTATTCTGCTCTTCAAATAACATATAAATTATATTTCAATGATAAAATATTAGAAAGTGACTAAGATGGTAAACATAAAAAGAAGATGGCAAAAATTGTGAATAATAATTTTAAAATAATATATTTAGATTATGTACATAGAAAATGCAATTCAAATCATATATTTGGTTAATTAACCTTACAAAAAAATTTCATGCAATGTCTAGTACCTAACATAATTTGTTTTGTTTCATACATTTATTTTAATGGTGATATTATTGATGAGCTTATGTTTTACCTTTTTGTCATTGCACCACACACACTCATTATATTATTTTATTTAAGTTAATCATTTGTTTGTAAAATTTATCATTTATCTGGAATAGACTTTGACATTATAGTTTTTGACAAATAGGTGTATCTAATTATATTTTGATTGTTCATCTTTGAGTTCAAACAACATCAAACTATTGGATCTCCATAAATAAGGCACCATATGTCGATTCATGTTAATCATGTATAGAAACTTGTACTTTATTTTTCATACATAATTATCTATTTACTTTTTAATATTCAGTATTATTTTATGCAAATATTTATTACATGAATTGGCATATATGTGCAATACATATACCACGAAACTACTAATTACAAAGATGCAAATAAGCTTGATACAAAAGGAAGTAACCTTTTTCCAGAAGTTAGAGAAAAGCTAAAAAAAGATAATAAAGAAACTCAACAATAAGAGGATGAGACATGTTTTCTAATAGAGAATATATATATTCTGATTTTCCTGAATACTTATAGGAGGATAAAAGAAAATTTTTAATGAGGAAAAATGGATCACTCTGACATGTTTATAAAGATGGGGATTCACACAAAATATGTGCACGCATATTATGGAAAGTGCATTTTTCTTCTTTGAACAATTCTTCAATTCAATTTGATTAATGTAAAAATTTATCACATTCAAATTGAAAATTGATAACATGTAAATCAACAATTAAGAGTTGGATACAAATGCTTCAATCATTGTGAGTTGATGACATAGTGTACCAATATTCAAAAGTTGATATCAAGTGCATTAATGTTTTAAATTTGACTATAAGTGGATCGATATTTGAGAATTGGATATTAATACTTCAACAATTGAAAGTTGACGATAAAGTGCATCAATTGAAAGTTGGTGACAAGTCATTCAACACTTGGATATTGGTGATAAATGCATTGATAAAATTAAAAGTTGATGCCAAGTGTATCAATGATTGGAATCAACAACTTTGAATTACAATATAATGTTGAAAACTAATTTAACATTCAAGTAGAAAATTAAATTATTTAAATTTATTATTTACTAGTCTCTTTAATCAATGTCTAAATATAATTTATAGTAAAATTCATATACAGTTATTTTATTTATTTCTAGTCAAAGTAATTATTTTCTTACATGAAAAATTAATATAAAATTATGAAAACCATTAAGAGATCTTGTGTAAATTATATTTGTTCTTCTTTATGTATAAAACTGTGATTAAATTTATATATATAGACAATAAAATTTGCATCAAAAAAATAATAAGCAAGACAAAAAAATATCATAATAATTGTAATATTTGATTTCAATATATGAGTATTACAATCTCTATGATTTTTTTTTTTAATATAAATTCAAGGACTTTTCTGCTTGATCATAAATCTTGATGAACTTAATCTTGACATGTACTTGAATTCAAGGGCATTTGGCTTGATCTTGACTTATATATAAAGGTTTTTGAGTTTGAACTTGAATATGGTGGTCTTGATCTTGACTTGTACTTGAATCCAAGGACTTTTGAACTTGATCTTGAATTGTATTTGAACTTTGTTGCTTGAATGCTTGAACTTATAAATTGTAGAGAAATCTATAGTTATTGATCCATGAGCTCTCTCTTGCTTCTTGTTAGAATTCTAATCTATTTTCTGAATTATAAAGACCCCTATTCATAGTTGTAGAATGAAAGAGGTGTGATGAGGCCAAATTTCATTCGGCCAATTAGATTTAAATGACATGACGATATTGAATGGTCAAAATGTGTCACTTGTGCACGTGAAACTTTTTTATTGGCCTTTGATTTTACTAAGCATGTTGCGTGATTTTGATATATGGCATGATCTTATTGACTCATTTATTTGACTTGACTTATCATATTATTTAACAGGTGGTACCTATTAACTAAATTCCTATTTATTAAATTTAAATAACTAATCCAATTATATTAACTCATAATATTTATTTAGAATAATATATTTTGAATTTAATATACCCTGAATTAATTTTATTAATTTGAATCCAATAAAATTTATGTTATTCCAAATCCCCATATTTTAAGATTTGTCAAAAATTAATGACTTGACTTAAAGTAATAATTAAAATATTGATTATCTTTATTTGAAAAATGATCCAATCTCAAATTTTTCTACCCAAGTTAAATATATATTAAAAATAAATTGAACAAGAAAATCTTCCTAGCCAAGAGTTGAGTATATTCAGGTGTTAAATGAGTAGCTTTTGACTTTTCCTCTATACTCATTAAAAATTGTTTAATCTGAATATATTTGTCACGTGTAAGATTTTGAATAAACAAAGAAAATCTAATAAAAAATAATTTTCTAACCCAAGTAGATTCTTACAATAATTAACAAGGGGGTTGACTTTTTTTACTTGTCATGTTAATATCCCTTTCTTTCCTTGTTTTACTCAAACTACAAATGGTTCTTTGTTGAATTTGCACGCAAGTGGAGACTTCTATCACCTAAAAAGTTAGAGTTATTCTCAATTAGTATTAGGTCACCTACTAGATTAGGACTAATACCATAGCCATTGTTAGTACCCGTGGCATGGTACTAGCATCCTTCCAACTAGGGTCACAGGTTAGACCCTAATCAACTCAACTTTGGGTCATGTTGTTTAGATGATACCTCCTATAGTTTTAGTTTTAGTATTTAGTTCATAACTCAGTTCAGTTTTGCTTGATCATAGCATACAGTTATTTGTTATTTAGTTATCAGATTTCAGTATTTTAGTTTACAGACTATTTTAGAAACATATTATGTTCTTGGTCATACATACTCAAGTTTTATAGTTTTTATGTATCTTTGATTTAGTTATCTCATGTTATTCAGCCAGTTAGTTATTAGTCTTGTTCAGTCAGATTTCACTATTTCCACGCATGTCTGTTATTACTATTCTAATGCATAGCTAGCCCATGCATTCAGTCTAACCTCATCTAGCATACAAGTACATTCAAAGTACTGATCGTATACTCGTTTCTTACTCTATGATGTTTGATATCATAGGTTCGAACGCTCAAGTTCCCAACCGTACTTAAACATTCTAGTGAATCAGCAGCATCAACAATGTTGAGTCCTCATCTATTGAGGACATGGTTGTTATTTCAGTTTATTTCAATATTTTATTTCAGTTGGCCAGTTGGAGTTGATTGGGGCCTATCCTATCAACTCTCTTTCAAATAGTTTTAGAGGCTTTCAAACATTTTAGACAGTCAGTTATTTGTTGGTCTTTTCAGTCAGATTTTTAATATTTTTGCATATGTTTCAAACTTTTGGGTTATCAGTTGTATTATTTTTAGATTTAAAACCTTATGGCGTATTTAGTTATTTCTGCACATATTCATTATTAGTATATTATTTAGTGCTCATCAGCAGATATCAGTTCATAGGTTAGCTTGTGGTCACTTGTGACCGTAAGCACTGTGAGGAATCCGGGGTGTACTCCCAAGGCATTACATCTACTTAGAGACTCAACTGCTTAAAAGAATTCAACTTAGTAATATGGTTTAAAACTTCAACTTGAAGACTTTATAGATTTGAGACTTCATCTTGTAGAGTTACTGAATTTTAGAGCTTTAACTTGTAAATTCGACATATTTAAAGACTTCAACTATAAATCTGGTAAATTTGAGAACTTCAACTTATAGTTTTGACATAGTTGAAGACTTTAACCTATAAATTTGGTACATTACTTTAACTCGATATATTTAAAGACTTCGGCCGATAAGCTTGGTGGATTTGCAACGCCAGCTTATGGATTCGATACATTTAAAGACATTAACCTATAACTTGGTAGATTCATGACTTAAACTGAAGACTTGGCATATTTGAATACTTTCATAGAGGTTTACCCCCATCATGCCATCAACATTTGGTGAAAGTCTAAAGTTTGATGAAAGTGTATTTGTAGACCTTAGTTTCATTTGGCAAATCTAGTAAGAACATGTATTTTCTATCACTTATGCGATGAAGAATATTTAAACTTAGAGATTTACCTTAAAGTTTATCCATGTTGAAAATTTTACAACTTGGAGATTCAATTCAAATTTGAAGAGTTTTGTGACTTAATGATTTAACTCAAATTTGAAAAGTTTTGTTATAACATCCCAAATTTCTGAACTAAGATCCAAATTGCTCTTTGAATGTGCATAGAATCGAACATAATGATTTCAAATTTTTCATAAGTGTTAAGATCAATTTATTAGTGTATGAAGAACTTTTGATATGAATAAAGGTTATAAGGAACCTCTAGCTCAAAGTTGAGATCAAAACTTTCATATTAATTGAGTTTTAGTATGAGATTTCACTGGTTTCAACTTCAAAGTATCATTACTCCTAAAATAAAAAGTTCTTTGTAGCTCAAGACATATTAAATTAAAGGTTTTTTTGAGTCTTCTTTCCAATGCCACTGACCGTTTGATAATCCAAGTTATGTGCCAAAAGTTATTACCATTTTATTAGGTATTATGCAGTCTACGCAACCCATCATTTGAAACGAATGTCAACCACATAACTGTGTGGGTTAGGCAATACCTCCTCCAAGGCTACACAAATAGTTACGCGACTTAGGCTCTAGCTACTCGACTGCATGTGTTTCTTTATTTTTTAAGTTTTTTCTTTTCTTTATGTTAAAAGAGGAGTATTTTTGTCCTTTAACATCTTCAAACTCATGTTTAAATCCCTAATACATTTCAAAACAATCATATTCATATATAATCCCTCAACTCTCTTCTCTACCAAAATTCAAGAACTCAAGAAAGGGTTTTTTCAAATCTCAAGCCTTAAAAGCTCCCAAATTCAAGAATTCCTCCAAGAAGTAAACTTCTCACTAAGAAATCTTCTCCTTTAAGGTATGTGGATCTTCAACAAGGATAATCCTTTCATCCTTGTGCCAAAATTCAAGCTTTAAAATTCCATAAGTATGTACTCTTGTTTTATGGTCTAACCCCAACGCTTTTAATTCAAATTTTCATGTTCCATTTATGAGTTTTCCTACATACCTGGTAATATTCATGAACTCCCATGGTTTAGTTACGTTCTTATTTAAATATTTTTAATCCCTTGTTTAATATTTGATGGGATGTTCATGAAATCCCTATGAATTGGTATTGAAAATTTGGAATTTGCAAGAATAAAATGCTTTTAGTATGATTTCAAGATTTCAAGAATAAAGTCAAAAGAAGTTTCATTCCTTGACATGATTTAGCCCAAATTTCAAGCAAGTGCATGACATAAATATGAATTTACAAGGATTTTCATATTTTTAATATGATTTAGCATAACTTATCATGATTTAGCATGAATTTCAACTATGTGCATGATAGAAGCCTAGTTTACATAAAACTTCCATATTTTTTGTATAATTTATAGAATTGAGAGTTTTACCACAAAATTTAGCATGAACTACACAAGATGATATAAATTTTAAGGTTTAGCATGAATTACATGAGTTTGACATAATTTAACTTTTGTTACACCCCAAAAATATAAGCTAAGATTAGAACCATGCTTCAAGTACATGTAAAATAATACATAATGTTTTGGTGATTTAGACATGTATTAAGGCCTCAAGTAACTTCTAACTCTTGACCAAGTCAAGACCTTCCTTATCGATTTATTCCTTGAGAAGAATCTTACTATAGTCAACTTTAAACAACCATAACTCCTATATTCTAAAGTCTTTTTAAGCTCAATATCCACAAAATAATATATTTTTTAATTATCTTTCTAACTCATCCATTTTCACCTTAATCTACAATCAAAGTAAAAAGTTAAGACCATTTTAGTAAAGCATTGTCCAACAATGAGAAGCTACGAGTATAGGTACAATCGTGGTGTAATTATACAATCATACAATGCTACCGTCTGATCCAAAAAGCCCCAAACATCTGAAAGTTGACAATTATACCTTCTAATAATGATAGAAAACTACGACCATGGTTAGAAACCATGATCTTAGGTACAATCTTAACTTCTAAAGTTGATTCGATTGGAACCTTCAACCTATGAACCAAGGTACAATCGTAGGTGGGTCTCATGATCGTACCAAGGCTCATATAGTGGAGTATAAAGATATTATATCCATATCCCACTCATAAACACTACCTACAATTATACGTGAGTCCCATAATTATGGGGAGGTATCGTGTGTCCCTTGTAGCAGCTTTTCAGTTATGAATTTAAAAGAACATTAAAACTAAATCATTTAAATTACTCCAAGTTTGATTATTAAGTTAGATATTACCCTAAGTCCATCTTTATCCAAATTCATTCGATGCTTAGCCTGAAAAAAAGAAATGATTCTTCTTTCTACTAGGGAAAACAAGGGTTTATCTCTTTTAAGATCCTAGTTCAAATGTTTTTTAAGGATTTTCACCTCCAAGTATATGATATTTCATCAATGGGTTTACTTTCTCCCATTGATTCCCAAAATTAACGTGATTCCTCAAGTTTAATTCACCCTTCAAGCATAGGATTTCCATGAAAAGTGTAAATCTCTTTAGTTTTTAGTTTCTTACTTTGACTAAATCATGAATATATGTTTTCCATAAATTTAAGAATCTCTTCGTACTCACGATTATGGAGTATCATCATATTTATAAGTTCCATCTTATGTTGAGATTATTTCATTTATATGATTAGTTGTATTCTTCACAGATGGTGCGTTATGAACACCCGATGACCTAGTATATCATACACTATCAGTCAAATATTTAGTTTTTTAGCTTTTATGATTTAGAGTACTTTCAGATAAAGTACTTATTTTACAGTTTGAGAATATCATTATTATTGAGTATTTCAGTATATTAGTTTACTTTTAATTGAGAATAGTACTTAGAACCAAGAGGATGAGGCTTCTAATAACTCAAGTCCCAAGCAACGTTCTACCATAGGTTAAAAGGGTCCTCGATAGTAAGAGTATTTTCCTTGACCATAATAGGCTCATAAGTGAATTCCCGCCAATCAAGGTTTGTACCCTTGGTAAGGAACAGAGCATCCTTCCAACTTAGGTTATTGGTTGAATTCCATGTTGCTGAAATGGTTTATGTCAGTTATAGAAACCTTCCATAATTTAGCCTCAGGTCTCTTTTGACCTTGTATCTAGTCTATTAGAACTTTATAGTGTTACATGTTTATTACTTGGTCATAACATTAGTTTACAGATTTCAGTATAGACCCTTCTGGTCATTTTTCATATTCCCACTTATTTTTGCCATTTAAGCTTATCCATAGCTGCCCCAAGTCATTTATAATTTATTGGGACTGACAATTTGCTTACCAGGTAGTTCATTTGGTTTCTAGATCTAATTTCTTGTTTTGAAGTTTTCGATGGTTCTAAATAGCCACAGGGTAAAAACTTTAGAAAGACGATGTCAGATATAAATTCCTACTATGCCCGTAGATCTGAAATATCTATTTTAGGTGAGGTGGGCCTTTAGTTTGGGTCCAATGCTCCTGAACTCATTTTGACCTATTGGTTGAAAAGTAAAAAAATTGGTAGATATAGGTGTTGGCCCATAATTGGTCTAAATAAGCTTGGATGGAAAATACGATTTCACCAACACATCTGGAATGTCGAATTTAGTAGGGTTACATTGTTCCCTTGCGAAAAACAGAGTTCAAATGAGTTCAAGGGATCAAAAACAAGTTTTAAATTTGTTGGTGCTGGTGCATCGTGATCATACAGGGCCTATTTCAATACACGATAGTACAATCGTGGTCCTTGAGATCGCGATAAATACATCCCCATACCTGGTATGGGCATATAAGGACCCTATAGGCCGCATTTTGGCCATTTTTGACCCATCTTTGATACCTAAAACCCTAAATGAGTGTAATAACTCAAAATTGAGTCTGTGGTTGTCTTTAAATCTTGATTAACATATTTTATCATGATTATCATTCAAATTAAGGTAAGATTTCATCACTTTATTGATGAATTTCTTGGTTCTTGACCCAAAATCCCAATATAGCTTAGGGATAGCCCTAAAGCTACTATTTTCATCTATTTCTTGAGGGTTATGATTCCTTTTTCATGTATGAATATTGGGTTGACCTCAAAAATGCATTTTCTATAAGTGGGACCCACTTGGGGTTTTTGGTGTTATTTTTTGGCCTGGAGCACAATAGTGCAATATGGGTATCGTTAGACTCATATTGATGAGTAAAATACTATTTTGATAGTGTGATGGCATTTTGGGGATTGTGAAGTGGATATGGATGTGTGGTGAATGATGTAAGGTTTTGCGGTTTGGCTTTAAGGTAGGCTTCTATGTACTTTTCTTCAGAGATGATATGTGATACATATTGCGTGTGAATGTGAATGCTAAGTTTGATTATGGATAGGATGATTAAGTATTAAATATTGAAGTTTGGGGATTAGATGAGGGTTTTGACCCATAAGTTGAAATGCTTAATACCTTTTTAGGATCCTATGGCCTCCTACCTTAATTGAACTAATTCACTGATTAGATATGATATAATGCTATGTTTGGGATATGGATTTAAGCGTTGGAAATATGATTTGTATATTTAATCTTATTGGGCTAGTGTGGTGATCGTAGAACCGTAGTTTGGGTAGAGTTGACTTAAATACCTTTGGTTCTAGACGAAGTTCCTATCTTAGGATTTGTCATGGCTTTCTTGATATCTAGAAGTTGAACTAGATACCTTATCCTGGTTTGGGGCATATATTTCCTAAATGTGGAAACTGAGGATTAGAAGTAGGTTTGTCCAACCCACTTAGGCCAAGACTTGTGTTAGTCATTGTGGACTTAGTTGCGGATGTTAGGCCTAGTTGAGACTAATGAGCTTTATTTATGAGATTTGCTTGGTGAATTGATAGATAATGGTATATTTTCCCCTGGATAGTGACTAATGGCTTATGGCCATAATATTGGTCCTATAGAGATGTTATTTTCTTTTAGATATGATATTGGGCCTATAGAGATGTTATTTTCTCTTAGATATGATATTGGTCCTATAGAGATGTTATTTTCTCTTAGATATGATATTGGGCCTATAGAGGTGTTATTTTCTCTTAGATATGATATTGGGTCTTTAAAGATGTTATTCTTCTTAGATATGTTATTTGTCCTCTAAAGATGATATTCCTCTTAGATGTGATATATGTCCTATAGAGATGATATTCCCCTTAGATATGATAGTTGACCTAGAGAGGTGATATTCCTCATAGTCATGGTGTATAACCTATAGATGTGAGATGCCTCCTAGATGTAAGATGCCTTATATATGTGAGATGATTATAGATATGCTATGGCTTATAAATATAATTATGAATATAAGTTTCGAAAATGTATATGGGCCGAAGGCCATAATTATGATGTTGTGATCATTTCGGACACATTATCTGTCCAAAGGCCATGTTATGATATGAGTTGGATATCTAAGAAGTAATTATCCTTGTAAAGGATGTAGTTTTAGTTTATATATATATATATATACACACACACACACACACCCATCTCTTTAGTATGGGATAGAGGAAGATGTGGTATGACGCTTATGATTCCATTGATTGAATACTGGTGATGGCATGCATAAATTCAGTACATTCATGATTATTACATTGGTAATTGGTGTGATCCTAGATGAAATAGGACCTTATCATTATTTTTCTCAAATAAGGGTTAAAACCCACTTTCACCTTTAAAATAAAATTCTCTACAATAATAATTGCCTAACATAATGGATAACTTATATATAAAAGAGGTTAATAACTAATGTTTTAAAGATTTGACTGAGATGGGTTCCAGTCCATGATTTGATACTATTATTTACTCTGGTCGTGAGACATTCTGCCCCTTTCTACACTTCATAATGATTTAGCTCTAAAATCACTCCAGGTAATAGATTTATGAACCTAACACCTTTTATCCATTACTTGAGTTCGTTCACCTATTATATATACCTATGGATCATGTGATATTGATGATGAGAAAATCATGGAAATATAATCTACCGTGTTCCACTTTTCATGATTATTTACTTTAGCCCCCGTAGGGATTGCACTTTGCTTTAGCCCTCATGGAGCTCTCTCTCTATTATTGATATTGATTTAAATATTATGATGATATGATGATGCCCGGCAAGGCCAGAGGATATTATGATAATGTGATGATGCCCGACAAATCCTAAAGATATTATGATAATGTAATGATGCCCGTAAGGTCGTATGATAATATGATGATGCTCGGCAAGGCCAGAGGATATTATGATGATGTGATGATGCTCGGCAAGGACAGAGGATGTTATGATAATGTGATGATGCCCAACAAGGCTGAAGGATGTTTGATGATGACATTGATACCCGGCAAGGCCGAATGATGATTATATTTATATTGTACCTTGTATTCATTCTTGTATGTGTATCGCCTATCACCGGTATGTGCCTATGTCAATTAGTTGGTATGGGATAGTTGTATAGATATGGGTGGTGACTTTGCCTTGTGTTGTTGTATGTTGATTGAACCTTCCGAGCCTGGGGCAGTGGGGGCACACATAGGATAGAGTAGGTATTTAGTTGTTTGAAATAGTCAGTTACTCGGGTTGTTATTTACATTATCTTATTGATATTATCATTGTTATGATCATTATTATGGCTAGTTTATGATAGATTGGTTATTGATTCGATATCAAGATTTAAGGTATGTTTTTGGCCTCTTCTATCTTACGATTGCATTATTATGCATGTTTATTTTAAGTTTAGACATATGGATTAGAAACCCCGAGTATGATAGTACTAAATCCTAATAGGATTATAATGAGGCCTTAAAATAAAAATATGATTATTTAGGTTATGCATCAAGTTGACCTTATATATATATGTGTGTATGCATATGTCTAGCTATATATAGCTATGATATTATCGTATATCCCTTCCTTTATTTGTTCATATTTTATACTCATTCCTTGTCCTTATATATTGCTATGTAATCTTTTTTACCCTCTATTCGTATATTAGTCAGGGATACATGGTATAGTGTTGAAATTTCTAAGTATGGCTAAAATAGAATAGTGCATTCTTGATAGTTTCTTCGCCTTACTATGTTAGTCTCTTGAATATAAATAGGATAGTTTACCCTCATTATCTCGTTGCCTATCTTATATTGTTGCTGAACATTGAGTGTAGTTCAAATATTATTTATGTGTTATACATATTTTCTTTATCCTTGGAGCTCAGTTGGTAGTTGCCTACTGAGTACCATTCATTTGGTACTCATACTACACTTTTGCAGCCTGTAGATCATAGTACGGGTTATCATTCTTGATTTGTGCGTCATGCGGATCAGCCATGGTTCGAAGACTTATAGTGAGCTCCTGACATTTGGAGTATGACTTATCTCTCCTTTATGTATTAGACTAGTCTCTATGTTATATTCAGAGATAAGTTATATCAGTGTATTCATTTGTACCTTACTTTGGATTTTTGTTATGTATAAGCTCATGTACTGATACCACCAAGTTTTGGGATTTATATATGTATTTTATCTTTTGTTACATCTATTCCAAATTCTTTTCTATATATTGGGTAGTCTGTTACTAGTCATTCCTGACTACAGGTTTGGCTTGCCCACTGGTGGGTTATAGTAGCTGCCCATTATGACTTGAGAAATTGAGTCATGAAATTTTAGTCCTATATTCAGGTCATCATAGTACATGATCAGTATATTTAAAAGTACTGGCCACATACTTTCCTTTGCTCTATATTGTCATATAATAATGGTTTGAAAATTCAACACTCTGATCGTGGTTAGTTTGATCTAATAACACTTTAATAATTATGTTTTGGTGAGTCCTCATCATTTGAGTATTAGTTATTAGTATTTCATTTGTTTTTTATATTTCAATTTTAGATAGTTAGAGTTAGTTGGGGGCTTGTCCCAGCAACTCACCTTAATAGAGGCTTTCAAACAGGCAATAGCGGTTAAGCTTTATGTGACATTAAGAGATTTCATTTGAATTTAACATTGATGTTTGGTTTGATTATTTTTATATCATTTAAAATTTAGCTCCGTACATTACTATTCAATTTATACAGTATTCATAGTGTCATGTTAGGCCATGGGTTAGCTTGGGGTCACTTGTGACTCTAAGTACCATGTTATGAATAGGGGCAGTCTTGAGACATGACAAATTTAGTATCAGAACATTAGGTTTAAAATATCCTAGACTGTCTGAAGGCCACAATAAGTAGAGCCTGTGTAATGCGTGCCACACTTATGAGTGAGAGGCTATGAAACATTTTAAGAAAAGTTTCACATCTTTCATGTTCATATCATGTGATAGAGTGTGAACTCTATTAAAATCATTCTCTAACTCATTCTCTACACATTTATGAAAAATGCCTCTTAAGATAACTAACATTGAAGGAGTAGAAATGATAATGGTATTGGATATCAACAAGCACCACCACCAGCTCCAACAAACCCTCTGAATGAACAAGTCTCCCATGCCAAATTTAAGGCTACTTTTACAACCTTAGCCCAGTCCATGACCACCCAGAATAACAAGTAACTTGTTGGACCATCCAACCTAATAATAAACACAATAGTAGCTAGAGTTTAAGACTTCACTCGAATGAATCCTTCGGTATTTTAAGGGTCTGATTCTTAGAAGGATCTATAGAAGTTCTTGGATAGTATTCAGAAAATTATTGAGATCATGGGTGTCACTCCAAATAAAAGTACTAATATGGTTGCTTATAAGTTATAGAAGTGGCTCACACTTGGTGTAAGCAGTGGAAGAAGGATAGAGGTATATATGTAGGACCAGAAGAATGGGATAAATTTGTTGTTGCATTTTTGGATAGGCTCTTCCCACTTAAGTTGGGGAAGGAAAAGAGGTGATACCCCAAGTTCCTAAGCACTGGACCCTACATGAGATAAATAGTTAAACTAGCTTTCCAATGCCATTGGTCTCACCTTAATCAAAGATTGGGGTAAGAAGTTATGGCCAATTATGGTGGTGATGTTAAATATCGATGGCAACGGTTCTAACAATGACTCATTGCCAAATGTCATGAGTCGTTAGGAGGACTCGTTCCCACGATAGTAATAATGCTCAAACTTTGGTCCCTTGATAACAAGTCTAGGGTACGAATCATTGTGAGACATAATGAGGTGTTATGAGGGACCCATTGTCATAACAGTGAAGGACCAAATTTTGGTCCCTAAGTAATGACTCTAGGTTACGACTCATGCTCAGATCTCACGAGTCATTACCTAAGTCATGACGACTTTTCTTAATTTTCCCTACATATTTTATGTAGGATCTTTTTGGTCCTCTCCTTCCTTCATACTCTTTCCCACGACTTAAAAACACTCAAAGGACCTCGCTTTTAGTTATCAAGATAAAAATTACTTTTTTCCTATTTAACTCTCAAGGCAAGAGATACTAGGGTTTTACAAGATATTCAATAATTAGGCTCTAAACTTTGTCCTCTTCAAGTTCCTCTATATTTCAGGCATGTTGCTCATCCTTAACTTGTATTTTTACATTGTGGCATTCATTTAATTATTATTCATGTGATTTTAATTGATGGGTTGGAAATTGGGTTGAGGGCTTTGTATGGTTATTACTAGGATTGTTTTCCCATGATTTAACTATGTTGTTCATACTTTAATTGATGGATTTTTGTATTGAATGGGTGCATTGTGGTGAGGATTGGAATAGGGAACATGGGTTTCCCAAAATTGATGGATTTTTGGATTGATAATGGCATTAACCTCAACCCACTTTAAAAAAATTCTTGGTTTGAACATGAAATTTACATTATTTAACTTACCTTTGGACCATTTCATTACTTAAAGGATAATGGGTAGTAAAAATAATTTGGGAATAACCTTAGTGGCCATGGTTCGAATTTTAAATGGAAATTAGGAGTCAAATGGTTATATGGATTGGTTTGGCATAACTGAATTAGCTTGCAAGCATATTATTATGATGATACCATGTAGGAAAATGCCTTAATAAAGACTCCTTGGTAAATTATTAGGTTTATATGTAAACTATTTTAATTTGGACTTAAAGGAAATTGTGTAGCTCACCGTGAAGGTGTGGTCTCGGACGGACCAACACTAAAAACCATATTTTCCAATTTGGGGTTCTATATTATTGTGTTATTGGTGTACACTTTATATTTTTTATGTCTATTTCCTTGATGTCTTTAGCCTTTTCCTCAATATCCTCTATACGTGTGGTTACCACGCACTCGGGCCCTTCCAATAGGGGAGCCAAACCCATATAGCCCATGGGTGCCTTAAGAACGGAGCTAGCTACTCATTTCAGGTTAATATTTTAAACTCTCATGTTCATGGCCCTTGTCCCTATCCCGGTATCCTATATATGTATATTTAAATATTGTGTATGTGGTTTTGACTGGTTTTTAGAAATGACATTATTTTATCACTTTTCGTTAAGTTATATGCCAGTGCTTGCGCCACTGACTGTCCATGTACACTGTATCATTTCATGACGTAGGGTCTAAGGGAGTTTCTGTTTTTCTTATGCAGTGTTAGGTGGTGTGGTACATTAGTTTAGTTACTGTGAAGTGGTGAGCCTCCATCTTTTAGAAAGCCCTGCCATTTCATTAGGTTTCTTTTTATATTTTTATAACTGTGAATTCTTTTTTTTATCGTCGGGGGCATGACTCGAGCTAGTTTGGTATTTTTGGTTTAGAGGCTTTTGTGGACAATATTGGAATGATTGGGTGTCTCGTTTAGACTCTTACATTTCATTTGATTCATCTATATTATTTTTTTATTTTTGGTTTTCTTCCGTTCTATTCATTTATTGTTCTTTGAAGGTTTGGTTAAGAGGGTGGTGTCCATCCCATGATGGACTTGAGATACCCTTCATGACTAGGCCCTTGTTTGAGTCGTGATAATCTTGGTATCAGAACATGGTTCAGGGTCTCTGTGTCTACATAAAGTCATGTCTAGTAAAGTCCCTTTTATGGATGTGTAGCATGCTATACTTATATGAGGGAGGCTACAAGGCATTTAGGAATGTTTCTCTTTTTTCTATTTTGTGGGGGTTTAGAGCCTAGTTACCTTGAATCTTCTCTAACTCCTGGGTTACTCATATTTCAGATCATGCCTCCCCGAATATATGATAGCCACAGAAACTCTATTGGAACCTCTGTCCCACCCGAGGAGAATATGGAGGGACTCATCGTATTTATGGAGTGTAGACCTGGTCTAGGGACCCTATTCCTGACTTTACTGCCACACGTGGGGTTTGGTTAGTCCCTACTATCCCTTCTTAGTCTTTCCGGACTAGCGATACTCATGCTTAGTTACCCTAGGGATATATCTCTAATGCAGAGTTCTGTCAGTCTATTCATATTCTTGTATGCGGTGTTCTGTCTGTCTATTCATATGCTTGCTTAACTGATGGCATCATAATCTCGTTAGTCTAATCATGTTGGTCCTGTTGTTAGTTCATATGAGGTCACTCGAGTTGTACAGTTTATGAGGTTGAATCTCCCAAACTTAATAAGCTTTAAGGTTAATGAGGATTCTCATGGGATTATGGTGGGATAGAGAAAATTTCAAGGGGTATACATGCTATTGATTTAGAGGGTATGGAGTTTTCTGCCTATCAGTTGAAGGATATGGCTTACCAGTAGTATGAAGAGTGGGAAGCGATGAGGGGTGATGATGCTAAACTACCGGTGTAAGATGAGTTTTCAGGTGCTTTTCTTGATCATTTCTTTTCTCAAAAGTTGAGGGAGGATAAGGCCGAAGATTTTATGAACTTGAAACAGGGTAGATGAGCATTAAGGAGTATGCTCTGAAGTTCCAACAATTGTCCTGCTATGCTCTAAAGTTGGTGTCTAATATGAGGTATCAAATGAGAAAGTTTTCTTTTGGTTTGTATCGTGACTTTGTGTTGCAATGTAAGGCTGCTATGCTGGATAATAATATGGACATATCCAGGATGGTGGTTTATATGCAGTAGGTGGGAGATGAAAAGAATAAATAGGTAGAGATGGGAGAGAGGTAGAATAAGAAGTTTAGATATTCAAAGTAGGGTGTAAATTAGCAGACCAATGAGAGAGATGGTAGGCAGTGGACTAAGAAGAAGAATTGTGAAAATTCTTATTTGACAGCTAGTGCTCCTTACCCTAAGCCTTTAGGTAATCGTTACTTTCAGGCCAATTGTTGTCCTAAGGCACATGGTGCCCATTCTCAAGCCAATAGACCTCCGTCATCCCCCACCTTACCTTTCATGTTAATTTTGTGGGCAACTTCACCATGGATATTATGAGGAGGGGAAGAACTTGTGTTTTAACTGTGGTCAGCCTGGTCATATGCAGTGAAATTGTCCTATAGCTAAAGTTGCCACTAGAGCTAATAAGGTTTCGGTCACCACTTCTTTGGATTTTGTACCTATGGGCGCCACTTCAGGTACCAGGACTGGCCACCACTTCAGGTACCAGCACTGGCCAAAATCAACTCTATGCTCTTGTTACTCATTAGGAATATGAGGCTTCCCCTGATGGTATCACTGGTATGTTACAGCTCTTCTTTCGTGAAGTTTACTATTTGCTTGATCCAAGTTCTACCCAATTTTATTTGACCCTTTATGTGGCTGTACACTTTGGTTTTGGTCCTTAAAATATTTATCACCCCTTTTCTTTGTCAACTTTAGTGGGTGATTCCATTGTTGCTAGAAAAATCTATAAGGGTTGTGTGGTGTCCATCTTTCATAAGGAGAAATTGGTGGATTTGATAGAACTTGATATGGTGGATTTTGATGTATTCTTTGGGATGGGTTGGCTTCATTTATGCTATACTTCTCTAGATTGTCGAACTTGAAAGGTCATTTCACAACTCAATTTATGAGTCATGATGGCACCGAGTAAATCCCGCCAGTAGGTAAGCCAAACCATAACTTGGAGGTAACGCAATGGGTTAGTTCGGTGGGAAATGTCCAACATAGAAAAAAATGGACAACACACTTATAGATAATTAAAATCTTCTAAATAGATAAAAATAGTCAATACAAGATACCATCCCACGACCTGGTAGAGCCAGTACAAGAGCATCTAATAATAATACAACTCAAATGTTCAAAGATATTCAATATATCTGTCTCAAAAATAAAAAGGTGAATATAAAAGATAGAAGGAAATGGGCGACTCAAACTCCAAGAGCTCACCCGATCTTTGAATAATCAACACCATATAAACACGAATCAATGATGGCAACTAGTATTCGAATCTGCACCAAAAAGGTACATAGTGTAGTATGAGTACAAAAACAATGGGCACCCAGTAGGCATCATCATTGACTTAGCTAAATCATGATATAAGTATGATAAAATGGAAGATAACATAACTAAGTCAAGGTACAGAAATGCACCTGAATCATCTCCAACATTAGTGTGCATAATAAGTAATTATATCAAAATAATAGCATAACATAAGGCATCCACATCTGCCAATATCGTAATTCATAATAAGTAACAATGCAGAATAATAACTTATCATAAAACATCAACACAAGCAATCACAATTGGTGCAGAAAAGTAAATAACTCATCACAGACTCCCATAAACTTGGAGAGCACACTCAAGATGGAATAATACAATTAACCAACATAGAACTAACCTTCATCGTCATGTAACCATCAACCCATAATTATCATCAATCGATCATTTATCAATATTTACAAGTTGTCAACATAAAGTAACTGTATCATCAATACTCACTAGTTGTCACTTATTAGGTAACCATCTCTTATTAACTAACATTTGATTACTAGTAATCATATGACCTCTAGTACCTATTTAACAACTATTCACCACATATCCACTAATCATTAGTTATCAACTAGCCAATATTTATCAACTGATCATACTTTACCAATTAAACCTCATTTATCAACTAGTCATGATTAGCCACTCAAACAATATCCACCGTTAATCCTTATTATTCACTAAGAATCAATTATACCACTTTATCATTAATCAACAATTATCACTAGTCCTCACAAGTCCACTAACCATCATAATTACCAGATTCGGGTTATATCCGACAACCTTAATATCAACATCATACCCAAACTACATATATATATATGCATATAAATATATATGTATATATATATATATGTATATGTATGTATGTATGCATATAATTGCCATACATAGGGCACAGCCAAACTTGAACCAATAGATGTACACATAGGCACATCAATAGAATCATTCTCCAGCTTTACTAGGGATTAATATATCAACATTATCTTTCAAAATTTAACTAGGTATATAATCAATGCCATAAGATCCAATATAATCAAGAATTAAGATTTTTAACATAATTCATGGCACGATATAATTAAGTAAATCAGAATAACAATAAAGCATAAATAATAACACAATTGCTAACATCCTCAATAATCATGCTTTCTAACATGATTTCAAGCATAATTGTTTAGCATGATCATAGTCATAAGCAATATCATGAGAATTGACTTATCAATAGTATATTTAATGGTTTACTATTAGTATAAAAGGTAGCTTATCAATAGCTTGAGAAATAGCAAACCCATAGCATAATCTATAGCTTATTCATAGCATAGTCAATAATATAATTTGTAATTAAACAATATCATAGTCAATGGTTCATTCAATGGTATATTCAGTAGTCCATTCAATAGCCAAAACAATAGAATCATCAATAGCTCATCATAAGCTTAACCAAAAAATCAGAGATATGGCATAATCGTTTAGGCATTACTTCCAATACCATTCATCATAATCAATAAGTACCAAGGTTCCTTAATATCACCTCAAAGGTCATTCTCTAGGCATTAATAAGCATATAAGGGTTTCAAGATAACTATTCATCAATCTTGGCTTAAGGTGGGTCAAAGAGCCCACTTCTAAATCCCTGAAATACATTCTAAATCATTTTTTACCCCAGACTAGGCTAAGGTATCTAAATTCACTCTTAGATGTAAGCTACCATTAGCCCTAAGGTAGAGATTTTACTCAAGAACTTTAACTAATTGAACGGAAACTAAGGCAACCTTTATTAGTGTAAGCAACTAAGACCAATTTACCCTAAGCATGAATAACTAGAGCATTTTACTTAATCTTGAGAAATCTAAGACATTCTTATGTTAAACATGAGCAATGAATTTTAATCCTTCTAAGGAATAAGGAAACAAGCTAAGTATTTCAACTCAATGGTCCCAATTTAGCCTAAACGGGGCAACTAACCCAAGTCTTGTATTTTATCAATCCAATACCTAAACCATATTCCAAATTTAATGCAATATCATAAGATATATGAAATAGTTCAATATAACAAGGGATAAGCCTAGACTACCTCAATGCCGAAGAAAGCTTAATAAACCTATAAACCACTACTTTTCTCTTTCCAAGAAGCCTTTTAAAGATGCCAAGATATCAAAAATACATTCTACTCATCAATATGATAATATCGATACACATATTGCACCATTGTTCTTTGGATCCAAAAATCACCTCAGAAACCCCATGGGGTCCCTACTTATGAAAATTGCATTTCCGAAATCTATCCAACATAATCAAGCTCAAGGAATAATTACCCTCATAAATAGGTGAAAACCAAGATAAATTGGGGATAAAATCAAGCTCTAAAGGTTATGGGGTTTTGAGTAAATAATCAAGAAATTTTACCAAGAAAATGGTGAATTCTTACCTCAAATTGGAAGATAATCGCAAAAATAAATGTTATTTAAGCTCCCAAGTCACCCACAAGTCTCGATTTTAAGATATCATACTATTTAGGATTTTTTCTCTCGAGTAATGGATGAAAAAATAGTTGAATTCATGATTTTGGGGTCTATGTATCCCCATACCAGGTACACAAGTCCCGCTATCATGGCCCAAGACCTGTGATTGTAAATTATTGCATTAGAAAGAGATATTGTGATTGCATCACTCCCTAGTGTGATCTTACTACCTTATCCTACCAAGGCTACCACGATTGCAGCCCTTGGCTTGCGATTGCAGTTGCACCAGATAGCAGCTCTTCCAAGTTTCTATCAAGTCCTTGGGATTCATCTAGAATATCGTTTATGCACATAGACTATGTAACCATACTAATTTAATGTTTCAAATATGATGGCATACTCGTGATTTCCATCTGAGGTCATTTTGACCAAATATGGGTTCCACACTCATATTTCATCTTCTTAACTTTTTAACCAAGAAGCCAAAATGATCTCGGATGTCTCAGGACCCAAACCAAAGGTCTACTTAGCCTAAAATTGACATTCTGGAGTTTTTGATGTAGTCAAAATTTGCGTACAAGATGATTTTATTAAAGTCTTTCTTGATGATCTTTCTTTAATTTCTCTCGATAGGGAAATAGACTTCGGGATTGACCTTCTATCAGATACCCATCCCATTTTATTCCTTCTTAAAGGATTGCTCCATCTAAACTAAAGAAACTAAAGAAGTAATTAAAGAATCTTTTGGATAAGGGTTTTATTCATCCTAGTGTTTCTCATAAGGTGCTCTGGTGCTTTTTATACAAAAGAAAGATGGACCTCTTCAGATGTGTATAGAGTATCTTCAGTTGAATAAGGTTGCAGTGAAAAATAAGTATCCTCTTCCTAAGATTGATGAATTATTCGATTATCTTTAGGGTGTTAGGTGTTTCTCTAAGACTGATCTTTGTTTGGGCTACTATCAGCTTAAAATTAGGGAGGTTGATATTCCCAAGACTCCTTTCTAAACTCGGTACGACCATTATAAGTTTTTAGTTATGTCATTTGGGTTGACCAATGCTCTAGCTTCTTTCACAAATCTTATGAATCTGGTGTTCAGACATATTCTGGATTTGTTTATGATAGTCTTCATGGATAAAATATTGGTGTACTAAAAAAGTGAGGATCATGTTATTTACCTCAAAATTATGTTGCAAACTTTTAAGGAGCAAAAGTTATATGCAAAGTTTTCTAAGTTTGAATTTTGGCTAAGTGTTGTGACCTTTCTTAGGCATGTTGTTTCTAGTGAGGGGGTCAATGTGGATCCACAGAAAGTTGAGGTAGTTAAAAAATGGCCTAGACCAGCAACTCCAATTGATATTAGGATCTTCTTGGGCTTGGTTAGGTACTATAGGAGGTTTATAGAGAGTTTGTCTTCTATTGTTGCTCCGTTTACAAAGCTAACATAAAAAAATGTTAAGTTTTTGTAGTTTGATGCTTGTGAAGGTAGTTTTGGGAGATTAAAGGATAAGTTGACTTCTATGCCAGTTTTGACCCTGCCCAAGGGTACTGATGGGTTTGATGTATATTGTGATGCATCCCATTTGGGATTGGGTTGTGTTTTAATACAGCATGGTAAGGTTGTGGCCTATGCTTCCAAACAACTTATGGTTCATGAGAAGAATTACCCAACTCACGATCTAGAGTTGATGGCTATGGTTTTTTCTTTAAAATTTTGGCTCCATTATATGTATAGGATTCACGTGGATATTTATTCAAACCATAAGAGCTTACAGTATGCATACAAAAGGAATTAAATCTCAGGCAAAGGTGGTGGCTCAAGCTACTTAGGGATTATGATATGTGCCTTTACTGCCATCCAGCTAAAGCTAATGTTGTTAATAATACTCTTAGCATGTTTTCTATAGGGAGCTTATCTTATGTTGATGAGATAAAAAGGGGGTTAGAGAAGGATATTCATAGGCTGGCTAACTTGGGAGTCTTTCTCTTTGACTTTGGGAATGGGGGAGTTATTTTTCAAGAAGTGGTTAAATCATCTCTTGGTGTTGAGGTGAAGGAGAAGCAGGTTTTGGACCCCATACTTATGTATATTAAAATGATGTGTGTCAGTAAAAAGTTATGGCTTTTGAGATTTGGGGAGATGGCATCTTGAGATATCAAGGAAGGTTATATATTCTTGATATAGCTGGGTTGTAAGGAAGAATGATGAGTGGTAATCCAACCACTCATTCATACAAATTCTACACACACATTACTATATTTTGTATTAGAAAATGAGGCATTATCCAGATTTAAGTAAACTAACACCCACATTTTGCAGGTATGAAGTGAAGAAGGTGAACATATGTGGAATGGAGATAAAAAGGGATCAAATAGAAACAAAAAGAGTGTAACTGGAAACCTGAAGCAGTCAGCCTTGGTTACCGCAACTGCTGTTTGAGGACTATGGTCGCCGCCAGTCCAGGTGGTTTGCAAAGCACAGTCACAGAACCTTATCACGATGGCATAACCGTGGTAGCACTCAAACACATATGATCGCGGATTAGTAGGAACTGGCCCAAGGGCAGAATTTTAAAATGTTATGGAAGAATTCCAAATCATATATAAGCAAAAACACTTTCTTCTTTGGGTATTGCTTGTCTCATAATATAGATTTAAATTCTAATCTTGAAACCCTAATTGGGTAAATGTGTAATCAACTTTGGAGACTCAAATTTCTTAGTTTCTTGTTGAAGAATGAATGTTTTGGTTGACCCACATGGTATATCTCTCTTTACTTTCTTCATGAGTAACTAAGTAATTTAGTCTTGGAATTATGTTAAATTAGTGTGTAATTGTGTGTGGGTATTGT
Organism: Capsicum annuum; assembly: GCF_002878395.1. Taxonomy (NCBI): domain Eukaryota; kingdom Viridiplantae; phylum Streptophyta; class Magnoliopsida; order Solanales; family Solanaceae; genus Capsicum; species Capsicum annuum. The sequence goes on along the minus strand of NC_061117.1, from coordinate 94,849,130 downwards.
TGGGTTTGCATGGATTTTAGTTGTTGAGTATGGATTTCACCATTGCTTCAGATATTAAGTTGGGATTTGATAGGTGAAAACTCCAAATTCCCAATGGGTTTGATGAGTGAAAGATCCAAGCTCTAGAAACCTTTTTTCATCCTTGAAAGAAGGACTTAGTGAATATTAGGTAACCCATAACATCCTCGAAAGAGAGTTATCGGGGGATAAGACAATTGTGAACAACTAAGTCTATGGTTTACTACCCTTTGCAATCTTAGAAATAAGTGTTTAGTAAGTGTAAATCATGTCAAAAGCATCATCCTAGAAATAGGGATGCTTGGTTGAGGTTTCGGGTGGTTACATTAACTCCACACTTGTTAGGTGCTCGAAAGAGCCAATGGGTTAAATCATTGTGGTTTTATTGAAAGGTTGACCTCAAGGATATTCGACCTAGCCTATCCATTAATTGACAACTAAATTCCTTTATAAACCAACATTATCCCACATACTTCACCTCTAAGGAGACATAATCCCAATATTCCTCCAAATCTTGAATTCAAACCAAAGATAGCATTCACCACGTACTAGTCAGAAGTTGTTGAAGAATTTTTAAACAAATCCCTCGATTTTCTTATTCATGTTATTTCCATTAGCATTCCGAGTAATCTTATAGTAACTTAAGTACCTATAGGTTGGAAGTCTATAGCATTCACTCCTTGAGATTCGACCCCAATTTACATTGGGTTACTTGACAACGACTGCCTCACCCCTTAATTATGGGAGTGATTTGAGCGTTATCAAAATGGCATCGTTGCTGGGGAGTAAAATATTGATTTCACTTATGTGGTGCTATTCTTATTTGGGAATACCCGGAGTAGGGTAATTTACTTTTTTTGTTATTTTTGACTATGTTGTAGATGATCAAACTGTGAACAGAGCAATGAGCGATAATACAAGTAATTTTGGCCCTTTTGATGCCCTACTAGACGATAAAGTCCAGTTAAATAAGGTGGGGCAAAAAAGTGCTATCTACATCCCGTCAACCAATGGGAATAGTGTGTTTCATGTGACTAGAGTGATGCTTCACATGTTGAAAATGAAAGTATTATATGGGGGTCAAGCATATGAAGACCAAAATATTCATTTAAAAAACTTTGTCGAAGTTTGTGCGCCATTTAACATAGCACATATTACACAAGAATCCATCTGACTTCGAATCTTCCCATTCTCACTAACGGGAGAGGCAGTTTTATGGATCCGCTCATTTTCACCTGGCTCAATCACCTCTTGGGAGGAGCTCACCACGGTGTTCCTTAATAGATACTTCCTACCATAAAAAATGCTTCAAAATTGGGATGAGATTGTAAACTTCTGACAATTGAATGGAGAATCATTGTTTAAAGCATGGGAGAGGTTTAATGGAAAGCTATCTCAATGGCCAAATCATGAGGTCCCGGATAAGATGCTCCTTGAGATTTTCTATAGAGCTCTTGACCCATTGAACAAAACATTTGTGGATAACACAACGGGTGGCTCTACTGTAAAATTACATCATCTTACAGCTTTTAGATTGATAAGTGAAGTATCTAAAAAAAATTGGGGGTGGCACACCCATGATGCCAATGCTCCTAAGACCCCTTCGACTACCTCCGTGGTGACCAATGAGCAAAGAAAATGAGAAAAAGAGAAGGAAGAGAACATGGCCAAGATTATGACCTAGCTTGATCTTCTAATGAAACATGTTATGGGAGTACCCACGAAAGTGGTAAATTCCATAATATCAAAGCCTTATGAAGAAGATGATAAGACAAAGAATTTGGATGAAGAAATTCGATACTTGGCAAACTACTCGAGGGGTTTCTGCCCCGCCTATCAAAGGCAAGGTGGGAATCAATGTTGGATGGATCAAGATCGAGATAGAGATTGACGAGATAGGGAACATGACTATGACCGCTACATTTCTTCTCATGATAGGGCTAAGTCCAAGGAGTCAAATTCCATTAACCCCGATAAGTTCAAGACCAAAGATTTTTTGGCATGAATCTTGAGTAGAGTTGAAGGTATGGACAAAATGGTCCGTGAGTTGAAGGGTGACTTCTTCATACTCTCCCAAATGGTGGCGTCTCACTCCATCTCCATCAAATAATTGGAAACCTAAGTCGGGGAAATCTTCACACAACTAAATGCAAGGGATGGAGGTGGACTTTCAAGTGACACAATTGCTAACCCAAAGAATAAAGGACAAGTCCTAGCAATTGTCACTAGAAGCAGGAAAGCACTTGAAGAGCCCCTTAGAGGAGATATGAGTGAAAATATGTCCAAGGCCAAGACAAAGAGGTGACACCTCAATGAAGAAAAGAAAATGATGATAAAGATATAGATGAAAGTGATGAGGAAGTGGTCGAAATTGAAAAGCCGCAAGGAGAAGCAAAGCCAACCATCCATGTTCCTCCTCCGTTCCCTCAACGGTTGCATAAAAAGGAAGAGAGTGACAAATTGAGAAAATTTATGACAAAACTTAGCAATTTTTCAATAAATATCCCACTACTTGAGGCGATTTAAGAGATTTCGGGATATGCTAAGTTAATAAAGAAATTAATGTCCAAGAAGAAGTTTGTTGAGGGTGATACCATCGAAGTTACTCATGGGTGTAGTTCTATCATGGATAGCAAAGTTGCAGAAAAGAAAAATGACCCCGGAGCCTTCACTATCCCTTGCACCATTGGGACTCATGATCTTGCAAAAGCTCTTTGTGACCTTGGTGCAAGCATCAACCTAATGACATATGTCATCTATAAGAAACTTGGCTTGGACACTCCTACACTAACCTTGATGTGACTTTTTATGGAGGACCGATCCATAAAAAGGTCGGTCGGTATATTGTTTGATATCCTCATACAGGTGGACAAATTTATTCTCTCGGTGGATTTTGTTATATTGGATTATGAGATGGACCAAGAGGTGCCTGTCATTCTTGGTCGTCCTTTCTTGGCCACTGGGAGAGCCATTGTTCATCTAGAGTTAGGGGAAATGAAATTTCAGTAGCAAGAAGATAAGGTATAATTTACAAGTCAAAGAAGCAAAGCGGAACCCCAAGTAGTATCAGTGGTGGATGTTGAAAATGAGACAATGAAAGATGAGGAGTTTGAGGACCCGCTATGAGATTAGAAGAGGAAAGACATCGTGCCACGATGATAACTAAGGTGCTAGGTGGGAAGCAACCCACAAATACCACGAGAGTGGCTCGTATCTTTTTTGTTATGTTCTCGTAGAGTAGATGTTGTCTTTTGCATTTAAATAACCCATGAATTTGTGGCACTTTGGATTGCATTGAATGAGCTTTGAAAAGGGTCAAGTATGAAAGTTTACTTTGAAAATCCAAGAAGTAAAAGTCAATGAAAATTAAGTAATATGCTGAACAAGGGAAAATAGGGTAGAAAAAACTACTCTCAGTTACCACGATCACAGCCACCGTGCGCGATCGCAGGTACACGGATATCCGAGGTTGCGTCCCCTGACCACGGTCACAGTTATTTCAGTTATTTAACCCCTAGTATTATTTATTTCCCTCACACTCCCTATTCCAGATTATACTTTTAAATCTAAGCTATATTGTTGGCCAAGTTGTAAGCTCTCAAACAGCCTCTAGCACATCCCTCTTGCATCACAACTCTGGTAGGTAACATGAACCCTTGCTTTCATTTTTGATATTAGGTCATTGAGTGCATAGTTAAGAAAAGTCCTAAAATTTTTGAGTGTTATGCTTTACATGTGTTCATAATTATTATAGTTGTGGTGTTGGTTGATTGAGCACATAAGAGGGGAAATCTAGAGTACCCAACAATGTGTGAAAAAAGTAGACAAATAAGATGTTCACACCTAGTGTTTGATAAATTGATTAAATAAACTTTCAATGGTAACGTTTGCTTGTTGAAAGGTACATTCAAACTCCTGTAGAATTGTTCACATGATCTTCATTTTCACCCATATTAGAGAACATGCTAGTATTTTAAAACTGGGAGGAAGTTAAACGTGCAGAGCTAGCACGAAACCAGCCTCAGTTGTCACGATCATGGTCAAAGACCATGACCGCGGTAATGCAAACGCAGTCCTGACTCACAAGCACGGTAACTGAGGACAAGTTCCTATCATGCCAAAAATCTTGTGCTTCTAGAGTTTTGCTTATTCAACCCCAAGCACCTAGTCCGCTAAACTTTAATGATCAAATAGCACATCTTGCATGATTAAAATATCATTGAATTATATAATATGTGCTTAGTGCTTATAGGACAAATTCATGGATAAGTACGATCATATTCAGTTTATGGCACCTGAGTTCCACACTACTACTATCATGATTATTTGAGGACAAATTTATTTCTAGAAAGATGGATTTGCTTGGATAATATGCTAGGAAACTACCATCCTTTCACGATAAACTTGAATCCATCGATTGGAGGTACTTTTCCCCGGAGACATGCCTTGAAAATGAATAATGGGTCTGGGAATTTTAAGCCAATATCAGTGAAGTATCTTTCTTAGACCCACTCAATATGCCTGTAAAGATTCGGGAAAAACCGGTGAAAGCTGGGACCAAGCAAATCAATGATCTTTATGGGCTCAAGTAGGAAGACATGGGTGAATTTAAAGCAAAGGGGTGTAAATTGTGGAATTGGTTGGCACAACGGCTATGTCCTGAAAGTAAGTCTCGTGGACCAAAACTAAACGCAATATTTCCATGAATGACTTCACTTTCGAGGCTTGAATATGGTTGTACATCATTTGTAGCGTAGTGTCTCATTGTACTTACATGATAGCAGTCCCTGAATTACGTGCTCATATGTTTTATTGTATTTTAGACAAAATTCCATTGGATGTTGGTCAACTAGTGGTCAATGAAATAGATCATTTCAAAAACAAAGGTGGTACGAATCACTTTTACCCCTCCTTGATTAGTGTGTTTTGCAAGAGAGCGGGGCTGGAGGAGTATGCTAGTGATACATAGGTACATCCTAGCACCCCCATCTACTCATTGAGGATTCAAGGGGAGGGCGCACTGGGTAAAAGTAAGAAAATAAAGATCAACTTAGATATAATACCCCGTATTTCCCTAGCTCAGTTTAACTCTCAGTATATGAATACTCCTATATAAAAATTTTAAAATACTCAGAATTTCAAAGTTTAAGACCTTCCATTGCGTAGGAAATTCAGTCATCTTTCCAATGATATAAAATTTACCCAAATCCGATAATAGGGTGAGAAGTTATAGCATATTTTGTAAAACAGTGTGCCACCTGGTCCAGCACTGTACCGCGGAGACAGTCCAAATGACAATTGTCAATTTCCAGTATGTCAATGTGATTTCAGAGCGTCACGCTAAAGTTTTAGTTCACAATTATCATTTTCCAGTGAGGGTCCGCGATCTCACCGCATCGTGCCACTAGCCATTTTTCCTATAAGGTAATGCGATACCACCATATCGCGCCAAGAGCAAATTTCACGTTCGTCCCATTTTGAATAGTGTCATCCAAATTCTAGTGGCTCACCGCGATGCTACCGCGTCGCGATGAAGCCTAAAATTGGGATTTTCAGTGATGAATTTTAATAACTTCTTAGGGATAATTTGGTATTTTTCCACTGCCCTAATCAGTCTTAAACATGAAATTAACCCCAAAATAACCTAATTATATCATTATTCACTCACTTTCTCTCAAGATTAAGTTATTCTCTCTCAAATTAACAAAACCCTAGCTTTAAGAATCAAGAATGATCTCAAGAATTTCACCAAGAAACTTCAAGAATTAATCTTCTCAGGTATGTTAGGTGTTCATTCATGGGTTCCTTTCACCCATGAAGTCCAAGAACCCTTTTTAAACATACAAGCTCTCAGATTTATGATTCCATGCTTGAATTAGATTGAATTCATGTTCATGATATTATTTGGGATTTAATTCCATGATTTATTATAAGTTTCATGAAAACTAGATAATTGTGTGTTGATTTATATGATCTGCATGTTGAACTCTTGAACAACAAGTTGAATGTAGTAGCCATGATATTATTATATGCTTATTGCTATATAAAATAACCATTCTACCCAAATGTTTGTTAAAATGCTTATGTGAATTAACTATTGAAAGCATGACACATTATTATGTGATTTCATTCATGCACAAGATCATGAATATCAAACGTTTGACAAAATGTCTAAGTAAATGCATTGCTAGTAAGTAAGTATTATTATGCTTTTAAGGTTATGCTATGTTTTACGTTCCATGCTATCAAGTCCTGAGGGTATTCAATACCCAAAAATCTAGTTGTTGACCTAGAGCTACAGTAGTTACACAACAGTCTCAATAATGTCACAACCAGTAGTACTCAGTTAGTTACAGAACTTAGTTCAGTTAAACTTAGTATCAGTCCAATTCAACTTAGTATAGTAATCAGTGCTATTCAGTTGGGACTAGGATTCAACATCGAGTGAACCCAAGGATGGGGGTCACCTGCCAGTAGAGGGTGTGATCCTTAGAAGTAGTCCTTGCATTCCAGAACAACATAGCCAGCGTAGGTTGAGATATCAACTGGCCAGTTAAGAGTTGATAAGGTGTTTTCCTGCCATTTGAAGGTACCACCGTTCTCATTTAGAGCACCTGCCAGATAAGAGTGACTCTTTAGCTTGTCTTTACTCGTGACACGTTACTAACACCCTTCCAGCTGGGGTTATAGGTTGGACCCCAAATCTATTCAAAAAGGGGCATGCCGATTAGATAATTAACTCCCACAGTTTCAGTCTCAGTCTCAGTATAGAACTCAATTCAGTTCTACAGAATTAGGACTATCAAAAACAACCCAGTATCAGTAATTTAGTTATCGGTAATCACAGATATGAGTTACTCAGCATCATAAATCAATACTCAGATTCAGTGAAAGCTCAGATACAGTATACGTGTATATGCACAGTATTACACACTTGGTATTTTATAGTAGTTTCAGTTATCCATGTATTCTTATTCAGTTACTTCATATCATTCAGTCAGTTATTGTTCATGCATATGAACCCTTGCATTTAGCCTTACCTCATCTAGCATACCAATACATTTCATGTAATGCATATTTTCTCTTTGTGCTTTGATGTCTCATATCATAGGTTCGGATGCTCATGTTCCTAACCGCATATAGACAGATTTGGATAACAACAGTAGATTCAGTAGTGAGTCTTCATCTATCGAGGTTATTCTATTATTTTAGTATTTTCATTAGCTTCAGTAATCGGAGTTAGTTGGGGGCTTATCCTATTATCTCCACTTTCAGACAGTTCAGTTAGAGGTTTTTCAGACTAGACTAGTTTAGACAGTATTCAATTTTACAGATGTTATTTCAGTACTATATTTATCAGTATTCAGATTTTGAACCTTATGGAACTTCAAACTGTTTTTCATATTATTTCAGTATTATTATTATTCAGTACTCACAGCAGGTACCAGTCATGGGTTAGCTTGTAGTCCTTCGAGGTCGTAAGCATCGTGTGGCGTTCGGGGTGCAGACTTGGGATGTTACAAACTTGGTATTAGAGCCTAAGGTTAAACAGAGTCCTAGGGAGTTTGAAAGTCGCATTTAGTAGAGTCTTGTGCATGGGTGTGTAGCGTGCCACACTTATGGATAAGAGGCTATAAGGTATTTTTAGGAAAAGTTTCCCTTCTCTTAGTATTTATGTCGTGCAAGTGAGCATGAGCTCAAGTTAAACTTCAGTCTAATCCTTTTCTTCCTTTCGTTTATAGAATATGCCTCCTAAAAATACCAACAAAAGAAGAACAGGAAACCAGTCAGCTTCTCAGCCCGTTCAGGCAGATCCCTTGGACAAGCATATCTCTCATGCAAAATTCTGAGCTATGTTCACCACTCTAGACCATTCTATAGTAGCTCAGAATGAATGGCCAGTTGTTGTTCAGGCCAACCCATTGGCCAATACTACTGCAGCCAGGATTCGAGACTTCACCCAAATAAATCCTCCCCTATTTTTAGGATCTAAGTCAGAAGAGGATCCACACAAATTTCTCGATCAGGTGCATAAAGTTACAGATATTATGGGGGTAACCGCTAGTGAGAGTGTTAAGTTATCAACCTATCAGTTACAAGATATAGCTCATACATGGTTTAAGCAGTAGAAGGTAGACAGGGGCACAGATGCAGAGCCCATAAAATGGGAAGAGTTAGCTACTGCTTTTCTAGATAGATTCTTTCCCTTAGAGCTAAAAGAAGATAAGGTGTTAGAGTTCATCAATCTTAGGAAAGTAAACATGAATGTGAAAGAGTATTCCCTCAAATTTACTCAGTTATCTAGGTATGCTCCCCATGTAGTAGCAGATAATAGGTCCAGGATAAGGAAATTTGTATCTGAGGTATAAGAGAGTATGGTTAAGGAGTGTAGAACTGCAATGTTAATTAAGGAGATGGACATATCCAGGATTATGGTCCATGCTCAACAAATAAAAGAGGCTAAGAATAAAGAGAGAGAGAAGGAGAACAAGAGTCCTAGAACAGGTAGTTTTAATTTCACTCAGCCTAAGTTAGAAGGTAGTAACCGTTCTCAATTTCACCTAAAATCTTTAGTTCCAGCTCCGTCCTCAACCAGTGCTCCAGTCCCTAAGTTTAGAAATACTCACAAAGATAGGATGCTAGGCTCTAAATCTCAGGGTAGTGTCAGTAGTGCTTGAACAAATCCTTTTTATTAGAAATATAGCAGAAACCATCAGGGTGTTTGTAGGTCCAACATTGATGTTTGTTTCGAGTGTGGCAAACCAGTCTATAGAATCAAAGATTGTCCTCAGTCAGGTTCACAGGGTCAGTACAATCGTCCTTCATCTCAGTTCGGTTGCCCAAATCAGCAGGGTGCCAATTCCAGTTCCACCAGTGGGCAATGCCCGAAATGGCTCTATACACTTCAGTCCAGACAAGATCAGGAAAGTTCTCCTGATGTGGTCACTTTTACGTTATAGATCTTTTATTTACATTTCTATGCCTTATTAGATCCAGGAGCCTTTTTGTCTTTTGTAACTTCTTACATAGCAGTCAACTTCAAAGTCAATCTAGAAATCTTAACAGAACCTTTCTTAGTCTCTAACCCAGTGAGTCAGTCTATCAAAGCCCAGCCGGTATACAGGACTTGTCTGGTTATGATATCTCAGAAATTCACTTTAGTAGACTTAGTAGAATTAGATATGATGGATTTTGATGTCATTCTCAGCATGGATTAGCTCCATTCATGCTATGACTCAGTTGATTGTAGAAACAAAATTGTTCATTTTTAGTTTCCAAATGAACCAGTCCTTGAATAGAGGGGTAGTATCATAACGCTTAAAGGTCAGTTGATTTCATACCTTAGAGCGAGAAAAATGATATCCAAGGTATGTGTCTATCATCTTGTATGAGTCAAAGACTCTAGTTCAGAGACTCCTAGTCTTGAGTCAGTTCTAGTAGTAAATAAATTCTCAGATGTGTTTCCCGAAGATCTTCCTGGAGTTTCTCCCGAAAGAGAAATAGAATTTGGAATAGACCTTCTTCTAGATACTCAGCCTATATCTATTCTGCACTACAGAATGGCTCCAGCTGAACTCATAGAATTAATAGAATAGTTAAAAAACCTTTTAGACAAAGGGTTCATCATACCCAGCATTTCCCTATGGGGCACACCAATCTTATTCGTCCGTAAGAAAGATGGTTCTCTTAGAATGTGTATAGACTATCGTTAGTTGAACAAAGTCACAGTTAAGAATAAATATCCACTTCCTATAATCGATGACTTATTTGACCAACTTTAAGGCGCCAGTTACTTTTCTAAGATTGACCTCAGATCAGGCTATCATCAGCTTAGAGTCAGAGAATGTGACATTCTAAAAACATCTTTCTAAACCCGATATGGTCACTTCGAGTTTTTAGTCATGTCCTTTGGTCTCACAAATTCCCCAGCAGCCTTCATAGACTTAATGAATCACATGTTCAAGTAGTACTTGGACATGTTTGTTATAGTTTTCATCAATGACATTCTTGTCTATTCCCGTAGTGAGAATAATTATGCAGATCACCTTAGAATCGTACTTCAGACTCTCAGAGCTTATCAATTATTTGCCAAATTTAGTAAGTGCAAATTTTAGCTAACGTCAGTAGCATTCCTTGGTCATATTATTTCCGGTGATGGCATTAGAGTTGATCCTCAAAAGACCAAAGTGATGAGAAACTGGCCTAAACCTATTTCTTCATCAGATATCAGAAGCTTCTAGGGTGTAGCTGGATATTACCGTTAGTTTATTGAAGGGTTTTTATCTATTGTATCCCCCATGTCCAGATTAACTCAAAAGAAAGTCAAGTTTCAGTGGTCAGATTTATGTGAGAAGAACTTTCTTGAGTTGAAGACTCGACTCACTATATCCCCAATCCTTACGTTACTAGATGGTTCAGATAGATTTGTTGTGTACTATGATACATCTAGAGTAGGTTTAGGTTTTTTCCTCATGCAGAGAGGTAAGGTCATAGCCTATGCCTCTAGACTGCTTAATCCCCATGAGAAGAATTACCCTACCCATGATTTTGAGTTAGTGGCTGTAGTGTTTGCCTTAAAGATTTGAAGGCATTATTTATATGGGGTGCATGTTGATGTGTTCACAAATCACAAAAGCATGCAGTATGTGTTCTCTCAAAAAAAATTTAATTTTCATCAGAGAAGGTGTTAGAGTTGTTGAAATATTATTATATGAGTGTCTTGTATCATCCGAGCAAGGCCAATGTAGTGGCAGATGCTCTCAGTAGATATCTATGGGTAGTGTTGCTTATGTTGAGAATGGTAAAAAGAAGTTAGTTCAAGAAGTTCATCAGTTTGCCCGACTAGGTATCCGCTTAGTCGATTCAGTAGAAGGTAGTGTATAGGTGCAGAATAGTTTAGAATCATATCTGGTTTCTGAAGTAAAGGAAAATCAGGATAGAGATCCTAGTCTAGTTAAGTTGAAAAAGTTAGAGATCAGAAAGTAGAGGTTTTCTCCTAAAGGAGAGATGGTGTGTTGCATTGCCAGGGTTGGCTATGTGTGCCAGGTGTAGATGACTTGAGGCAATGAATTCTTGCAGAAGCGCATGGTGCATGTTACTCTATTCATCCAGGGGCCACTAAGATGTACCGCAATTTGCAGGAGATCTATTGGTGGAGTGGGATATAGAGAAGTATTGTAGAGTTTGTAACTTAGTTCTCTACGTGTCAACAGGTTAAGATTGGGCACCAGAAGCCTAGTGGGTCCATGCAGGAGTTTAGTATTCCCATATGGAAATAGAAGAAAGTGAACATGGACTTTGAGACGGGTTTGCCTCGTACTCGTCATCAGCATGATTTGATTTGGGTTATCGTAGATAGGATAACCAAATCAGCTCATTTCTTACTAGTCCATACTTCTATTCAGCCGAGGACTACGCCAAACTCTATGTCAGAGAGTTGGTCAAGTTACATGAAGTCCCAATATCCATTATCTCAGATAGAGGTACCAGTTTACCTCTCACTTCTGGAGGTCATTCAAAAAGGGTCTTGGTACCCAAGTTTACCTCAGCATAGCTTTCCACCCTCAGACAGATGGTCAAGCAAAAAGGACCATTCAGACTCTAGAAGATATGTTAAGAGCCTGCGTTGTTGATTTTAAAGGTAGTTAGGATGACTACTTGCCTTTGATCGAATTTGCATATAATAATAGTATTATTCCAGTATTCAGATGGCTATGTTTGAAGCTCTTATGGTAGGAGATGTATATCTCCAATTGGTTGGTTCGAGGTTGGTGAGGCCACAGTTATAGGGCTTGATTTAGTGTTTGATGCCTTAGAGAAGGTTGAGTTGATCAAAGAAAGGCTTAGGGCAACCCAGAGCTAACAGAAATTGTATGCAGATGTCAGGAGAATAGATCTCGAGTTTAAGATTAATGATTTTATGTTCTTAAAAATCTCTCCCATGAAAGGAGTGAAGAGGTTCGCAAGAAGGGAAAACTCAGTCTTCGATATGTCAGCCCTTATAGAATTCTCAGCCGTTTTGGAAAGGTAGCTTAAGAGCTTGAGGTCTTCAGATCTCGCTTCAGTACACCCAGTATTCCACGTCTCCTTGCTAAAGAAATGCATTGGTGACCCAACAGTCATAGTCTCCTTAGAAGGTGTAGACATTCAAAATGATCTCTCATTCAAAGAGGTTCCAGTCCAAATTCTCGATTATCAGATTCACAGAATGAGGAACTAGGAAGTTCCCTTGGTAAAAGTTCTTTGGTAGAATCAATCCGTTGAGGGAGCTACTTGGGAAGCGGAAGATGATATGCGGACCAAGTATCCTCACCTTTTCTATGCAAATACAGATTCAGCATAAGCTAACAGTTTTTCTTAGATTTATTCAGCTCCATGTTCAGTTACAATTATAAATTTGGTATTCATTACCATTGCATATCATCTTTATGACAGTTATGCATTCATGAATCAGTTTAGCCATGTACTCATGCATCAGATATGCAAGTTAAGTTTGAAAACTCAGCTTATCAGTAATTTAAGTCATGAACTTATGTATCAGATATGCATGTTCAGCACATATAGACTTATTCTATCAGTAGTCCTCATCTTAATCAGTCTCATTTGAGGACAAATGTTCCCAAGGGGGAGATATTATAATACCCCGTATTTCCTTAGCTCAGTTTAACTCTCAATATATGAGTATTCCTATATAAAAATTTTAAAATATTCAAAATTTCTAAGTTTAAGACCTGCCATTGCATAGGAAATTCAGTCAACCTTCTAACGATATAAAATTTGCCCAAATCTGATAACCGGGTGAGAAGTTATAGCATATTTTGTAAAAGAGTGTGCCACCTTGTACAGCACTGCGTCGTGGAGGCAGTCCAAATGGCAATTATCAATTTACAGTGTGCTATCATGATTTCAGCGTGCCGCACCAAAGTTTCAGTTCACAATTATCATTTACCAGTGAGGGACCGCAATCTCACCGCGTCGCGCCATTAGCCATTTTCCCAATTGTCATTTTCCAGCAAGGCAATGCAATACCACCACTTTGCGCTAAGAGAAAATTTAATGTTTGTCCTTTTTTGAATAGTGCCAGCCAAATTCCAGTGGCTCAGCACGATGCCACCGCGTCATGGTGAAGCCCTAAATCATGATTTTCAGTGACAAATTTTAATAACTTCATAGGGATAATTTAGTATTTTTTTTCCACAGCCCTAATCAATCCTAAACATGAAATTAACCCCTAAATAACCTAATTATATCATTATTCACTCACTTTCTCTTAAGATAAAGTTATTCTCTCTCAAATTAACAAAACCCTAGCTTCAACAATTAAGAACAATCTCAAAAATTTCACCAAGAAACTTCAAGAATTAATCTTTTCATGCATATTAGGTGTTTATTCATGGGTTCCTTTTACCCATGAACTCTAAAAACCCTTTTTAAAAATACACGATCTCAGATTTATGATTTCCATGCTTGAATTAAATTGCTGTTCATGGTATTATTTGGGATTTAATTCTATGATTTATTACAAGATTCATGAAAACTAGATAATTATGGGTTGATTTATGTGATTTGCATGTTGAACTCTTGAACTACAAGTTGAATGTAGTAGCCATAATATTATAACATATTTATACCTATATGAAATAACCATGCTCCCCAAGTGTTTCTTAAAATGCTTATGTGAATTGATTATTGAAAGCATGACACGTTATTATGTGATTCCATTCATGCACAAGCTCATGTATATCAAGTGTTTGACAAAATGTCTAAGTAAATACATTGATAGTAAGCAAGTATTAGTATGCTTTTAAGGTCATGCTATGTTTTACCTTCTATGCTATCGAGTCCTAAGGGTATTCAATACCCAAAAATGTAGCTGTTGACCTAGAGCTACAGTAGTTATAGAATAGTATCAATAATGTCACGATCAGTAGTACTCAGTTAGTTAAAGAACTTAGTTCAATTAAACTTAGTAAAGTCCAGTTTAGCTCAGTATTGTAATCAGTGTCATTCAGTTGGGAATAGGATTCAACACCGAGTGAACCAATGATGGGGGCTCACCTTCCAGTAGAGGGTTGTTATCCTTAGAAGCAGTCCTTGTATTCCAGAACTACGTATCCAGCATAGGTTGAGATATCAACCTGCCAGTTGAGAGTTGATAAGGTGTTTTACCTGTTAGTTGAGGGTACCTCCATTCTCATTCAGAGCACATGCCAGATGAGGGTGAATCTTTAACATTTCTTTACCCGTGTCATGGTACTGACACCCTTCAAGCTGGGGTTATAGGTAGGACCCCAAATCTATTCAGAAAAGAGTATGTTGGTTAGATGATTACCTCCCACAGTTTTAGTCTAAGTCTTAGTATAGAACTCAGTTCTGTTCTACAGAATCAGGACTATCAGAAATAGTCACTTAGTATCAATAATTAATTTATTAGTAATCATAGATATCAGTTACTCGATATCAAAAATCAGTACTTAGCTTCAGTGAAAGCTTAGATACAGTATACGTGAATATGCTTAGTATTGTATACTTAGTATTTTACAGTAGTTTCAGTTATCCATGTACTCTTATTCAGTTACTTCATATCATTCAGTCAGTTACTATTCATTCATATGAACCCTTGCATACAGCCTTACCTCATCTAGCAGACCTGTACATTCCATGAACTGATGCATACTTTTTCTTTGTGCTATGATATCTCATATCATAAGTTCGGATGCTCAGGTTCCTGACTGTGCATAGATAGATTCAGATAGCAGGAGTAGATTCAGTAGTGAGTCCTTATCTATTGGGGATATGCTTTTATTTTAGTATTTTTATTAGCTTCAATATTCAGTATTCGGAGTTAGTTGGGGGCTTTTCCTATCAACTCCACTTTCAGACGGTTCAATTAGTGGTTTTTCAAACTAGACTAGTTCAGATAGTATTCAGTTTTGCAGATGTTATTTTAATACTATATATATTAATATTCATATTTTGAACCTTATGGCATTTTAGCTATTTTTTGTATTATTTCAGTATTATTATTATTCAGTGCTCATAGAAGGTACCAGTCATGGGTTAGCTTATGGTATTTTGGGGTCGTAAGTAATATATGGCATCTGGGGTGCAGACTCGGGGCATTACATTGGAAGAGCCAACATGTATCAAACTCGATCCGCATTGGCCAACTACCTTGGGACCTCTTGAAGAGATTGGAGTTAATATTGCAACCATTAAACAGCTTATGGCTAGCTTTCCTCAAGGGTGGGAAGAGCCACCCACTACTCACTGATATATGTCATGTACTGATTATGATCAGTACAAGGAGGACCAAAAAAAGCAAAAATCTACTATTGATCGGCTTGAGGAAGCCTACTCCTCTTTGGCAGCATCACACCGGGACCTCCAAAGCACACATAAAAAGATGATCACTAGGGAGATAAAGAGGGACAAATTCTTTACCAAGATATGGAATGAGGTGAAGGGTTTGTGGAAGGTCCAAAAACCCCAATGCAAGATTACTGCTTCTTGGGTGGACAGTGATAAAGAGGCGCCAGCTGAGTGGTCAGATCTTAAGGAGGGTGGTGATGAAGTTGGGTCTGAGAGTGATAGCAGCCCTTGATGTAAACTCAGTGAGAACCCTTATCTCTTTTATCCTTAATTATCTCTATAGTGGGGACATTGCTACCTTTTCAGTTGGGGTGTCTCCTTATTTATTTTCTTTGGGCATGTATTATTGATATTTTGTATACCTTTCTGCTCTTTTGGATAAATTCTTATTTTTTTATGGATGGAATATTTGGGCACTCTGATGGTGCCCACACCTATATGGAGTAGTTATTTACTTCTAGTTTTGTTGATTTATGGTTTTAGTTTCTAACCATAGATGCAAGGGAAGTCTGAGTACCTGTGGCATAAATGATTGGGATTCCCATTCACACCCATTGGTGAAATCTTAGCAACCATATGGAAGTTCGCCCATACTATAGTTTGCAATGTAATACGATAGCTTGGGTTGTTTCCATGACTAGCAAATTATGCATAGTTCGGGTAGAAAAGCAAACACCCTCCTCCGTCTGAAAAAAAAATTGCAAAAAGTGAAGTCATAAACGTGAGCAACTTTGTGATAAAATTCTCTCTCTTTCTTTGACTCCAAAAATTGACTGCAGAAAAATAGGGGATACTCCACCCTTGACTCGAGCTAGGAGAAAAATTCACTCCCCCTTGACAACATTCACATGTGTGTGTGAGCTTAATTGTATACATATCATGTGTACTTATAGCATCTAGAACTTGCCCCCCTTAGTCTTTCAAGGCTAATTTTTGACTGTGCTTAGTTGGTAAAATGATCATAGGCCATCTTCTGATTTTGGAAGTCCACTTTAGCCAAAAAAGCCTACCTATACATAAGAGTTACCCCTAGTCACCCTCTTTGAGCCTTTGGAACTTTCTTTGGCAAACGCATTACAAGCCGTGACCCGTCTATTCATCTACTCTTGAACCCCATCCTCCTTGAACTTGAGAATATAAATTGAGGCTAAAAGCCTAAGTTGGGGTGGTGGAAAGAGAAAAAAGTATATTTGGGCCACGAAGTCTTAAGAAAGTCCCTACAATCTTGAAAAGGTGAAGCTTTTTATATTTGAATAAAGAAATGATCTCATGAAGGAAAGAAAGTCTTTATCTATGTGCATATAAAAAAAGAGGGGTTGTAGAAGGAGAAAAAAAGTAAAGTGGGAAAGCCAAGAAAAAGAAAAGGTAGGCTAAGTAGTAAATTGAAAAGGAAGTGGCCCAATAAGCAAAAAGTGATGAGAATTTGATGTAGAAGTTCAATGAGGGTATAGCCTTACTGTCCAAAATTGTTATCCTACCCTACCCTAAACCTACATTACAAGCTCAAAACGCCCTTTGTGATTTACAAGCAAGTGTGGCCATTGTAGTAACAATTGAAAATGGGGCAAGCCTATGGCATGGTACTTGTAACATGGGGAGTTTCTAGAGAGCGCGAGTGATTGCACTTAATTTTCCTTGTTGCATTAGTGGTAACTAGGTGTGTGAACCTTCCTTTATTGTGAGGAGGCATGTGAGTTAGTTAAGGTGGATGATTTTTTTCATCTTTCGTACAATGAGATGAGTGGATGTATAACATAATTTAAGTCAGCTTATGAGTCACTTTTGGAGTGTTAGTAATTATCACATAGTCTCTCTCCATGATCCATTACATCATTCATCACTCCATTTTATAGTAAAGGGCATTGTTAATATATTTCTATCCATGTATGAAAAACTTTTTGAGTTAGCAACTAAGTTGGAGTCTTCGTGGTCATTGGGAACATAAATAAGGGCACACATAAAAAAAGTCTTATGGTAAGAGGTAGTGTTGCTTGAGGGCAAGAAAATATCTAAGTTGGGGGTGTTGATGAGTGGTAATCATACCAATCATTCATACTAATTCTACACACATACTACCATATTTTTTATTAGAAAATGAGACATTATCTAAATTTAAGTGCACTAACACCCATATTTTGTAGGAATAAAGTGAAGAAGGTGAACATATGTAGAGTGGAGCTAAAAACGGAGCCAATGAAAGCAAAAGGAGTGCAGCTAAAAACCTAAAGCAGTCAGCCTTGGTTACCGCAACCGCTATCTGAGGATCGTGATCGCCGCCAGTCCAGGTGGTCAGCAAAGCATGGTTGTAGAACCTAATCGTAGTTGCTTAGCCACGATAGCGGTCAAACATATGCAATTATGGATCAGTGGGAACTGGCCCAAGTGCAGAATTGTAAAATATTACGGACAAATCCCAAATCATATATAAAGTGAAGAAGGTGAACATATGTGGAGTGGAGCTAAAAGGGAGCAAATGGAAGCAAAAGGAGTGCAGCTAAAAACCTAAAGTAGTCAGCCTTGGTTACCGCAACCGCTATCTGAGGATCGTGATCGCCGCCAGTCCAGGTGGTCAGCAAAGCATGGTCGTAGAACCTAATCGTAGTTGCTTAGCCACGGTAGCGGTCAAACACATGCAATTGTGGATCAGTGGGAACTGGTCCAAGTGCAGAATTGTAAAATGTTATAGACAAATCCCAAATCATATATAAGCCAAAACCCTTTCTTCTTTGGGTATTGCTTGTCTTATAATATAGTCTTAAATTCTAAGCTTAAACCCTAATCGAGCAAGTGTGTAATCAACTCTGGAGACTCAAATTTCTTAGTTTCTTGTTGAAGAATGAATGCTTTGGTTGACCCACATGGTATATCTCTCTTTACTCTCTTTATGAATATATAAGTAATTTAGTTTTGGGATTATGTTGAATTAGTGGTAATTGTCTGTGGGTATTATTGGGTTTGAATGGATTTTAGTTGTTGAGTATGGATTTTACCATTGCTTGAGCTTCAGAGTTAGGATTTGATGGGTGAAAACTCCAAATTCCTAAATGGGTTTGATGGGTGAAAGCTCCAAGCTCTAGAAACCCTTTGTCATCCTCGAAAGAAGGACTTAGGTGAATATTAGGTAACCCATAACATCCTCAAAAAAGATTTATCGGGGGACAAAGCAATGGTTAACAACTAAGTCTATGGTTTACAAGCATTTGTAATCTTAGAAATAAGTGTTTAGAAAATGTAAATCATGTCAAGAGCATCATCCTAGAAATAGGGATGCTTGGTTGAGGTTTTGGGTGGCTACATAAACTCCATACTTGTTAGGTGCTCGAAAGAGCCAATGGGTGAAATCATTGTAGTTTTATCAAAAGATTGACCTCAATGATATTTGACCTAGTCTATCCGTTAATTAACAACTAAATCACTTGATAAACCAACATTATCCCATATACTTTACCTCTAAGGAGACATAATCCCAATATTTCTCCAAATCTTGAATTCAAACCAAAGATAGCATTCACCACGTACTAGTCAGAAGTTGTTAAAGAATTTTTAAACAAATGCCCCTCCCCTATTTACTTATTCATGTTGTTTCCATTACCATTCTAGGTAATCTTATAGTAACTTGAGTACCCATAGGTTGGAAGTCTAAAGCATTACTCCTTGAGATTCTACCCTAATTTACATTGGGTTATTTGGCAATGACCACTTCACCCCTCAATTATGGGAGTGATTTGAGCGTTATCAAAAGATTCTGACCGAAGCTTATGAGTCTAGATATATAGTACATTCAATTTGACTAAAATGTATCATGACTTAAAGGAAATCTACTATTGGAATAATATGAAGAGGTATGTGGCAAATTTTGTTGCTAAGTGTATGGTTTGTCAGCAAGTCAAGGTAGAGCATTTGAGACCTGGTGACATGTCTTAAGAGATATAATTGCCCATATAGAAGTGGGAGATGATTAATATGAACTTTGTTATGGGTCTTCCGTGGTCTCAAAATCAGTATGATTCTATTTGGGTCATTGTGGATAGAATAACTAAGTCTGCTCATTTCTTCCTTTTGAGGACTAACTACTCAGGAAAGGATTATGCTAAGCTATTCATTTAGGAGATAGATAAGTTGCATGGAGCTCTGATGTCTATCTTTTTAGATCGAGGTATGCAGTTTTTTTCTCACTTTTGGCATTCATTTTAGAAAGGTTATGGTGCTTAGGTGAACCTTAGTACTTATTTCCACAATCAAATGGATGGACAACTGGAGCATACTATTAATACATTGGAGGATATGCTAAAGGCATGTGTGATTGATTTCAATGTTAGTTGGGTCGACCATTTGCCTCTTATTGAGTTTGCTTAAAACAACAGTTATCATTCTAGCATTCATATCGCTCTTTTTGAGGCTCATTATGGTAGAAGATGGGTATCCCATTGGATGGTTCAAGGTTGGTGAGACTATGAGTGAAACTTTATAAAACTTTGATGATTTTATTTTTGACCCTGCCACATACGTAGTGATAATATTTTACTTGAATTATATTTAGGAATGTTAAAAGGGTTCTTTTGGAAAGTTTTGGATATTTTGAAAGGGGCTCAGGGTAATTTTAGGACCTTAAGGTACTAAGCCTCTGTGATAAGGCTGTGTCATGGAAGTTAACCTCCGAGATAGCATGGCATGGAGGCTAACCTCCGCAATATTGGTGCTCCATGCCACTATTTTAAATTCATCTAGTTTTGTTTTTTCACTAGGGTGAGGGGCTTTTAGTTTTTTTACCCCTTATACGGCCTTTAAAAATAAATGCACCCTTTTTTTCATCAGTTTTAAGGATCAAAGACCATTCTCTTTGTCTTTAACACTTAATCTAAAAAACTCCAAAGGTTTTACAAGGGATTCACCATTCAAGCTCTGAACTCCAAATTATTTTCAATTTCTTTTGTATTTCAGGCATATTGCTCTTCCCTAAACTTGAATTTTGCATTATGGCATTAATTGAATGGATTCTTATGTGATTTAAATTTTGGGTTTTGAAATTGGGTTAAGGAGTTATGGTTGTTACTAATTGAATTACTTTCCTGATGTTTTAAATTAATTATTATGTTGTAAATTGATGTTTGGGGGACTGAATTGGTGCATTATTTAAATGATTGAAATGGGGGGCCTGGGTTTCCCTAAGTTGATGGAATTTTGGCTTGACAATGACATTAACCTCAACCCGCTTAGTAAACTTGATTTTGAATATGGAAAAGTGTATGGTTTAACTTAGCTTTTAACCTAATCCATTGCATCAAAGTATAAATGAATGAAAATGGTTTTTGATGGCCTTGGTGGCCTTGGCTTTGGATTTTAAATGGAACTTGGGAGTCTAATTTGAATATGTGAATTTGTTTTGGCATAATTAATTTAGCTTCAAGCATATTGGTATGACGATACCAAGTGGTAAATGCCTGAATAAATGACTCTTAGGTTAATGGTTGGTTTAAGTGCAATGTTTTAATTTGGCTTAAAGGGAATTGTGTAGCTCATTGTAAATGTGTAAGTCCTGGGGGGACGGACACTAGAAATCATGTTTGTCGGCATTGAGGGCCTATATGACTGTGTGCTTGGTGCACATTATAAATATATATATATATATATATATATATATATTGGGATAGCTATTACCTTGGTGTCTTTAGTTTTCTCTCAGTTTTTCCTTGGTTCGTGTGGCTAACGCACACTAGGCCCTTTTAGCAGGGGGAGATGAACCCATAGCTTGATCCATCATAAAGGCACCCATGGGCTATATAATTATATGTATGTGCTGCATATGGTTTATGACTAGATTTTGGTAATTGTATTATTTTATCCTTATTCCCTGAGTTACATGCTAGTGCTCATGCAACTGACTATCTCTGGATGCTACATAATTTCAAGATGTAGGGTTCGAAGGGTCCTGTTTCTCTTGTGCAACATTAGGTGATTGAGCACGTCTATTGAGTTGTTGTGAAGTATTGAGCCTCCACCCTACGAAAGGCATTGTCATTTTATTATTCTTTCTTTATTGCCAGAGTACTTTTGGATTCTTTTTGGTCATAGTCGGTGTCATGTCCTAACATAGATATTATTCTAGTTTTAGAGGCATTTGTGGATAAGTGTGGGTAGATTATTATTTGAATTCCTTTGAACCATCATTTGATTCATCTATTATTACTACTATTATTTTTTATTTGATTGGCTTTCGCTTTTTTTTATGATTATTATGTTCTTGAGGTTAGGCTAAGGTGGTGGTCTCCATTCTATGGTGGCCTTAAGATATCCATCATAACTAGGCCCCAGTTCGGGTCGTGGTACTAGGTTGTTCGGTCCTGACTTGGTTCACCAAGACATGGAGAAGGTGAAAGTTATTAGATAAAGACATAAGACTTCTAAGATTCACCAAAAGTCTTATGTGAATGTGAGGCGGAGCGAGTTGGAGTTTGAAGTAAGTGATTGGGTATTTTAGAAGGTTTCTCTTATAAAAGGAGTTATGAGATTTGGGAAGAAGGAGAAGCTTATTCCCTGTTACACTGGTTCATATCAGAATGTAAAGAGAATTTGGAATGTCGCTTAGGAGTTAGATTTACCAATGAGTTTGGTTTCTATTCACCCTATTCTCCATGTGTCTATGCTGAAAAATGGGTGGGTGATCCTTTTTTTATAGTGCCTGTTAAGGATGTTGATGTCGCAGTTTCGTTGTCTTATGAGGAAGTCTTAGTCAAAATATTGGATAGGGAAGTTCATAAAATGAGAACTAAGTAGCTTTGGTAAAAGTGCTTTGGAGAAATCAAAAGATGGACAAAGCTATATGGGAATTTGAAGAAGATATAAAATCCAAATACCCGTTCCTATTTCTAGTGATGGATGAAAATGCTTAAGGTATGATTTTTTTCTCCCTTTTTGTTGCCTTTTTAATTTGTCATGGGATTCTGTTTGCATTATTTCTCTTATCATGCTAAGGGTGCCCTAACTTCTCACTCGGGGATAAATGATCCAAAGAAGGGGGTGGGTAATGTGATACCCTAAGTTCTTGAGAACTAAACCCTCCATGAGATAAATAGTTGGACTACATTTCTAATGCCACTAGTCTCTCCTTAATCCAAGATCGGGGTAAGAAGCTATGACCAAATTACGATGGTGATGTTAAACTATTGGTAACAATGGTTCTGAAATGACTCATTGCTAAACATCATAAGTCGTTAGGAAAACTCGTTGTCACCGCAGTGAGAAAGCCCAGACTTGAGTCCCTTGACAAAGAGTCCAGGGTACGACTCGTTGTGAGACACAATGAGTTATTATGAGGAATCCATTTTCATAACAGTAAAGGACCAGATTTTTGATCCCCAGGTAATGACTCGTGGCCAAACCTCATGAGTTGTTACCTAACTCGTGACTACTACTTCTGATTTTTTCTACATATTTTAATTAAGGTCTTCTTTGTCTTTTTCTCCCTTTATACTCTTTCCCACAACTTAAAAACACTCAAACGACCTCTTTGTCTTTAGTTATCAAGATTAAACTTACTCTTTTCCTATTTAACTCTTGAGATATTAGGGTTGTACAAGGAATTCAACAATTAGGATAAAAAATTTGAGTCTTCTTTAATTTCTTCTATATTTCAAGCATGTTGCTCATACCTAACTTGTATTTCTACATTGTGGTATTCATTTAAACATTATTCATGTGATTTTAATTGATAGGTTGGAAATTGGGTTGAGGGTTTTTGATGGTTGTTAATTGGACTATTTTCCCATGATTTAAATGTATAGTTCATGCTTAAATTGATGGATTTTAGGACTGAATTGGTGCATTTTTCTGACGATTGGAATAGGGAACATGGGTTTCCAAAAATTGGTGGTTTTTTGGATTGATAATGGCATTAACCTCAACTCACTTTAAATAAAATCTTGGTTTGAACATACAATTTACATTATTTAACTTACCGTTGGAACATTGCATTGTATTTAGGGATAATGGATAATAAAAATGGTTTTAGAATTCCCTTGGTGGCGATGGTTTGGATTTTAAATTGAACTTGGGAGTCAAATGGTTATATGGATTGGTTTGATATAATTGAATTAGCTTGCAAGCATATTGGTATGACGATACAATGTTGGGAAATATGTTAATAAATACTTCTTAGTAAATGGTTGGGCTTATGTGTAAATTTTTTTAATCTAGGATTAAAGAAAATTGTATAGCTTACTGTGAAGGCGTAGTCCTAGGGAGACCAACACTGCAAACCACATTTGCCAATGTGGGGATTTATGTGACTGTGTGCTTGGTGCACACTTTATATTATAGATGGCTATCACTTTCATGTCTTTAGCCTTTCCTCATCTTCCTAAGTACATGCGGCTAACACACATTAGGGCCCTTCGGGCAAGAGCAGCCGGACCCATATAGCCCGTGGGTGCCTTTAGGACAAAGCGAGCTACACAGTGCAGGTTAATATTTTAAACTCTCATGTTCATTGACTTTCTCCCTATCTTGGCATCCTATATATGTATATTCCAATATTATGCATGTGGTTTTGACTATTTTTTACAATGGCATTATTTTATCATTTTCCCTTAAGTTACATGTCGGTGCTCTCTCTATTGACCATCCCTACACCCTACATTGTTTAATGATGTAAGGTCTGAGGGATTTTCTATTACTCCTGTGTAGCGTTAGATGGTGTGGTACATTGGTTTGAGTTGCTTTAAAGTGGTGAGCCTCCATCTTTCGAAAAATCCTGGCATTTCATTAGGTTTTTTTTAATATTTTGGGAATTGTGAATTCTCTTTTGTTATGGTCGAGGCCATGTCCCAACCTATTTTAGTATTTCTAATTTTAGAGGCTTTTGTGGACAGTATTGGGATGAATGGGTGTCTTGTTTAGACTCTTATATTTTATTTGATTCATCTATCTTATTTTCTATTTCTAGTTGGTTTTCACTGTTTTTATTTATTGTTCTTTAAAGGTTATGCTAGCGGGGGTCTCTGGCCCATGGTGGGCTTGAGATACCCGTCACAACTAGGCCCTGTTTTAGGTTGTCACACAAGGTTCAGGAGTTTATTAGTCTGAAGTAGGGTGACATGAGTGTGAAGGAGTATTGTCTTAAGTTTACTCAGCTTTCAAAATATGCTCCGGCTATAGTTGCTGACTCTAGGGACCGAATGAGTAAGTTTGTGTCATGTGTTTTTAAAGATGTGATCAAAGAGTGTAGGACTGCAATGTTGGTTAAGAATATGGATGTATCCTGGTTGATAGTTAATGCCCAACAGATTGAGGAGAAGGTTAAGGAAAAAATAAGGGAAAATATGAATATCAGAGCTATAATATGGAACTTTGATTATTCTTATAAAAAGTTGGGTGGTGAAATCACTCTTAGTTTCAGCAGAGGTATCCACCCCCAACACCATTATCTGCTAGTGCCCATCTCCCAGACCCAGGCAGTATTATAAAGGTAAAGCGCCAGGCTCCAAGTCTCATTTTAGTGCTACCAGTGGTCATACTTTCCCAACTTGTAAAAAGTGTGGGAAAAACTATCTTAGAGGATGATTGATAGGTAAGGATGGGTGCTTTGGTTGTAGAAATCTAGGTCACAAGCTTTGAGATTGTCCAATAACCAAGAAAGGTGATAGTGGTGGACACACTAAGGCTACCTCTTCAGCAGCTCCAGTAGGTCGTTCGAGCCAATAGGGTTCCTTATTTAGTACAGTTGGTGGATAGCGTCAGAATAGGTTCTATGCCCCATAGACACAAAAGGATTAGGAGGGTTCTTTTAATGTAGTCACTAGTATGTTACAGATCTTTCATATTCATGTCTCTGGATTATTAGATCTCAGAGCTATACTTTTTTACGACTCCCTATATAGTGGTTAACTTGGGTGTCAGTCTTGAAATCCTCTCAGAACATTTCTCAATTTATACTCGAGTTGGTGATTCAGTTATAGCTATATAAGTACACCGAAATTGCCAGTAATAGTTTACCAAAAGACACCTCGGTTGATCTTATAGAGTTAGACATGACTAATTTTGATGTTATTCTTGGAATAGATTGGCTCCAATTTTTCTACGCCTCTATTGATGGTAGAAATAGAGTATTCCATTTTTAGTTTCCATATGACCTAGTCATAGAGTGGAAGGGTAGTACCTCGGTGCTTATAAGTTATTTTGTCTCTTACCTTAATGCTAGAAAAATAATTTCCAAGGGTGAATCTATTATCTTGTTTGGGTTAAGGATTCAAATTCTGAAACCCCAACTCATGAGTTAGTTTAAATGGTTAATGAGTTCCCAGAAGTGTTTCCAACGATCTTGCCGGAGTTCTTCCTAAGTGGTAAATTGACTTTGGAATAAATCGCCATCCAGATACTAACCTATTTCAATTCCACCCTATGGAATGGCTCCATCAGAGCTTGAGGAATTGAAATAATAGTTAAAATATCTCTTATACAATGATTTCATTAGTTTCAACATTTCTCCATGGGGAGCTCCAGTTATTTTTATGCGCAAGGAAAATGGTTCTCTCAAAATTTGCATCAACTACCATCAGTTAAACAAAGTCACAATTAAGAATAAGTATCCTACTCCTAGGATTGATGACTTCTTCGACCAGCTTCAGGCTGACAATTAATTCTCTATGCTAGACCTTAGATTCGACTATTATTAGCTTAGAGTCAGAGAACGTGACATTTTGAAGATGGCCTTCAGAACTCGATATGGTCATTTAAAATTTGTTGTTATGTCTTTTGGTCTAATGAATTCTCATAAAACTTTTATGACTAGATGAACAGGGTGTTCAAGTAGTACTTGTACATGTTTGTCATTGTGTTTATTGATGACATCCTCATTTATCTCAAGGTAAGGGTTTATTCTAGGAGTAAGGATGAACATACAAACCATTTAAGGATTGTTTTGCGAACCCTTAAAAACTGCCAGCTATTCACCAAGTTCAGCAAGTGTGAATGTTAGTTGAAATCAGTAACATTCCTTGGTCATATCATTTCTAATAAAAACATCCGAGTTAATCCTCAAAATAACAAAGTAGTGAAGAACTGGCCTAGACCCGTCTTTCCATAAGATATCAAGAGTTTCGTAGGTTTAGCTAGTTACTATAGCTGGTTTGTTGAAGGATTTCCTTTGTTTCTTCTCCCATGTCTAGATTGACTAAAAAAGTCAAGTTTCAATGTGAAAAGAGTTTTTAAGAGTTAAGGACTCGATTCGCCTCTGCTTTAGTTTTGACTCTGTTAGAGGGTTCTGATAGTTTTGTGGTTTATTTTGATACTTCTAGAGTTGGACTTAGTTGTGCGTTGATGCAATGAGTCAAGGTTATAGCATATCCTTTAGACAACTCAAGCCTCATAAGAAGAACTACCCGACTCATGATCTTGAGTTGGGAATAGTTTTCTTTACCTTAAAGATTTAAAGTCATTGCCTCTTGGGGGTTTATGTTGATGTGTTCATTGATCATAAGATCCTTCATTATGTTTGTAAAACCCTGAAAAAACCTAAGTCAAAAACTTTGCTCCTTAAGTTTTTTTCAAGCTCCAACACTTAGAAAATTTTGCTAAGTTGGAATACCCCAAAAAATGCAAACCAATATTAGCGCCATGTTTCAAGATTATGCATAGTATATCATGGCTCTTTGGTATTTTCATGATCAGGTTTGATGTATACTAATGCCTTAAATATGTCCTAGCTATTAGACGAATCAAAACATCCCTTACCGATTGAATTCTTGAGAAGGACATTTCCATAGTCAACTTCAAACAAGTATATTTACCATTCTACAAAGAATTTTTGATCTTATGACCCACAAACAAATAGATAATTGAATTATATTTCCAACGATACCAATTTTTCCAAAATCCAGCATCGGAGTAAAAAGTTATGGCCGTTTTACTGAGAGTTGTCTGAGCTGTCCAGGAGCGACGGGCAAAATGATAGACCGTCAACTCACCGACAGACCATCACTTTGGTCGTCGCAACTGAACCAGTATGGCCATTTTTTGGACCAAAGATGATGGTTGGAGTGACGTTTAGTCACTAAAGTGACGGTCCGTCACTCAGACTGTTAGTTTTGCCCGAAACAGCACTGAAACATCATTTTAAAGAGATTTTTGGGTCTTTTTCCACCCTATTTAACACCCAATCATCTCAAATCAAAGAACATAACTCCTCATTCATCAATAACATCAAAATTAGGGTTTCTTTAAAGATCAAAACCCAAAAACAAGATTCAAACCCTTCTTCAAGAATCTAAGATATTCAAGTTCTTCAAACTCAAGAACAACTTATTTTCTCTCAAAGGGACAAGAACCCTAGTCAAAAAAATCAAGGAAAAAGTCTAAGAATTTCTTCAAGAATCATCAAGTAAACATCAAGATTTGTGTTTCCCAATCCAAGAACAATAAACAAAAAGTTATATTTCTTTCAAGATCAAGCTTCAAGATTTGGGTTTTATTACTCCATGATTTATCTCAAGCTCCAAGAAAACTAGTTGATTGGGGATTCAATTTCAAGAAAGTTCCACTGTTAATCTTTAAGAATCTTCCATCTAAGGTATGCATAGTGTTCATCCATGAATTCCTTTCATCCATGGAGCTCAAGAATCAAGTTTTAAATCATGTATTGTGAATATTTTGTTGTGGGTTAACTATAACCATGTGATTGTTGTTGTATGATTCCCAAGTTTGAATATTTGCATGATTTTATGAGAATATATTAGCATATAAGTTGAAATCCATAAATTTGGTGGTTTAAGATTGTTGAATTGATGATTATACCTATGCCCAAAATGGTGCATGTAAGGTATTTGATAAAATGCCTAAGAAACTAGAAATCATGCAATATAGCTAAATTGTGACTAAGCAAAGGATTCATGATATGCCCCTATGTTCCAATGACTTCCATGTTGGTAATGTGTCTTGTAAATATTGTTGGACTGCTCATGAACTAGTCTTATGAGATTATGCTATGCTTACTTGAAAATCCTACTTATGTACAAGATGTATGATAACCATGTACTCTATGAAATCCCCCAAGTTATGATATTATGGATTATTGATGTTGGTCATGTATTAAAAAAAGTCATGTTGTTAGTTTCCTTCCATCGAGTCCTGGGGTTACTTGTACCCAAAAAATATAGTTGTATGCCTAAAGCCATGTCATGTTATCACGATACTCTCAGTCAAGCCATGATCTATAGAAATCAGTCTGTCATGTGACTCAGGAAAATTCAGTAATCTCAGTAATCTTAATGCTCAGTAGCCTCTGTAACCTCAGTATTCACAGTCAATCTCAGTAACTTCAGTACTCTTAGTCAGTTCTCAGAACTCAGTACATTTCATTAGTCAAAGGAACTCAATAAACTCAGTTTAGCTCTGCTAAACAATACCACTAGTATCAGTTCAGATAACTTAGTCTAGTCCAGTTCAGCTAATCAGTTCAGTTTAGTCAATCAGTTCAGCTCAGTTATTCAGTTCAGTGTCTTTTAGATGGGAATAGGCTTCAGCACCGAGCGAATCCAAGGATGGGAACTCACCTGTTAGATTGGGGTGTGATTCTTAGCCATTATCCTTGTGTTCCAGAACTACGTAGCCAGGGTAGGTTGAGACATCTTAACCTGATAGATTAGGATTGATGAGGTGGCTTAACCTGTCAAATTAGGGTCCCACTATTCTCATTAGAGTAACCTTCCAGATAAGGGTCACTCACAGTTTGTCCTTACCAGTGGTGCAGTATTGACACCGTTCCAGTTAGGGCAGAGATTGGACCCCAACTCAGCTATAATAGCATATATGGGGCATGTTAGTTAGATAACTACTTCCCACAATCTCAGTTTTAGTCTTAGTCTCACTAAAAGAACTCAAATAGTTCTTTATATTTCTGGACTGTCAGATACAGTCAACTCAGAAATAGTACAAAACTTAGATAGTTCCTTCAGATTCAGTACTATCAGATACAGCCACTCATGTTATCAGTTATATTAGTTCTCAAAACTCATGTTATCATTTATATCAGCTATCAGAATTTATGTTATCAGTATTCAGCTTTAGGACTGTTAGATGCAGTCAACCAGACCAGTTCTTCCTAATCAGAACTGTCCTATACAGTTATTCATGTATCAGTAACATAGTATTAGTCCCTTAGTATTCAGTAATACAGTATAAGTTCCTCACTTATTAGTGATTTACATATTAATATCAGTGAGCTTAGTCATTTAATATCTCAGCATCAGTAAACTTATGTTGTCAGTATTCAGACTCAGTAGGCAGTATCACAACAAGTTTAATTACAATTTTTTATGCATGTATTTATTCTCACGATCATACCAGTCAGCATTGTTCATGCATATAAACCCTATTACATTCAGCCTAACTCACTTGCACACCAGTACATTCAAAGTACTAACGTATTTACGCTATGGTGTCTTATACTATAGGTTTAGAAGCATGAGCTCCAGATCAGCAGTAGCATTCCAGTGTTCACAGTTGCAGTGAGTCCTTCTCATTTGAGGACAATATGATTATTACTTTATTTATTTTTTGTAGTTCATTTTCATAGTTGGAGTTAGTTGGGGACATGTCCCATTAACTTCTTATTTAGTACAGTTAGAGGCTTTAAGACTATAGCATGTCAGATAGTTATTTCAGATTTGTTTTTGTATTGTTATACAGTTTTCACACATTGTTCTTAACAGATGTTTATTCAGATTTGAACCTTATGGCCTTTCAGTACATATTTTTGTATTTTCATATTATATTATGCAGTATACAGGTACAAATATCAGTCATGGGTTAGCTTATGGTCCTTCGGGGTCATGAGCACCGTGTAGCATTCTGGTTTAAAAAATTAGGTCGTTACAATATGTTCAATTAGAAAGATCTAAATCTTCTTCAAAAATGATATAAGTGTCTTGTATAATTTAGGGAAAGCCAATTTGGTGGATAACTCTCTTAGAAGATTGTCTATGAAAAGTGTTGCTCATGTAAAAGATAAGAAGAATGAGTTAAATTATGATTCACCAGCTTGGTATATTGGAATTTTGATTGGTCAATTTAGCTAAAGGTAGTATTTTAGTTTAGAATGGTTTAGAATCCTCATTGGTTGCTGAGGTAAAAGAAAATCAAGATAGTGATCCTATTTTTAGGTTAAAAGAAGTGGTCCAAAGTCAAAAGGTTGAGGTTTTCCCACAAGAGGGAGATGGTATTCTTTATTTTCAGGGAAAATTATGTGTTCCAAATATAGATGACTTGAGACAAGGAATACTAGTATTAGCACAAAGTTCTAGGTTTTCTATTCACCCAGGACCCAATAAGATATATCATGATCTATGAAAAGTCTATTGGTGGAATGGAATAATGAAATATATTACGGAATTTGTAGCTAAGTGTCTAAATTACCAGCATGTTAAGGTTGAGAACCAAGGACTTGGTAGTATGATTCAGGATATCAATACTCCTACTTAGAAGTGGAAAATGGTAAATGTGGACTTCATAATAGGATTTCGTTGTACTCATCAATAACATGATTTTTTTGGGGTTATTGTGGATGGGATGACTAAGTTAAACCATTTATTGCCAGTTAACACTTTAAATTCAGTCGAGAATTATGCTAGACTCTACCACAGGGAATTGGTGAAATTACAAAAAGTCCCCTTGACTATCATTTTAGATAGAGGTACTAAATTTACCTCTCAATCTTGGAAGACATTTTAGAAGGGTCTTAGGACTTATGTTTATCTAAGTACGGCTTTTCGGACGCAGATAGATGGCCAGGAAGAGAGGACCATACAGACCTTAACAAATATGTTGAGAGCATATGTGATCAATTTTAAGGGTAGTTGTGATGATCATTTACCTTTGATTAATTTTTCTTATAATAACAGTTACCATTCTAGTATTCAGATGGCCCCATTGAAGAACTTAATGGTAGAAGGTATAAATCTCCAAATGGTTGGTTTGAAGTTGGTAAAGCCATATTGGTAGGGCTAAATTTAGTTCACGAGGCTTTGGAGAAAGTTCAACTGATTAGAAAATAGTTAAAAATGGCTCAAATTCATCATATCTATATGCAACTCATAGAAAGTCAATGTTGGGATTGAACTCTTTCCTTAACATTTCAGCTTAATTAGTTATCATTCAGGGGCGAATGACCCAAGGGGGAGATACTGTAACACTCTAAAAATTCAAGCTAACATAAGAATAATGATTAAATGCATGTAAAATCAAATATCATGTTTTGGTGGTAAAGGAAGTGATTTAGACATGTATGGAGGCCACAAGTAACTCCGAGCTCTTGGCCAAGTCAAAACCTTCCTTACCGATTAATTCTTCGAGAAGAATCTTGCTATAATAAACTTCAAATGAGCATAAATCCTAGATTCTAAAGTATTTTTATGCTTAATACCCACAAAATTATAGATATTTGAATTATTTTTTCAATGAATCTAGTTTCTCTTAATCTGATATTGAAGTAAAAAGTTATGGCTATTTTAGTGAAGTATTGTCCAATAGTAAGAACCTACAAGCATAGGTATTATCATGGTGAGATTGCACGATTGTACAAATGATTCCGTCTAATTGAAATAGCCAAAATATCTTAAAGTTGACATGTATACCTTCTAATTATGATAGGGAACCACAACCGTAGTTAGAAACCACAATCTTAGGTGCGATATTGACTTTTAAAGTTGATTCGGTTGGAACCTTCAACCTATGAACTAAGGTATGATTTTAGATAGGTCCCATGATCATACCAAGGAACTTTGCTGGAGTTTAGATTTCTCATATTAATAGCCAAACCATGAACACCACCTATATCATAGGTGGGTCCTACAATCATTGAAAGATCTCGTGCGTCCTTCCAGTAGCTTTTTAGTTATGAATTTAGAAGCACACATTAGTCTTTTACCACTTTTGTAACATAAAAACTATGTCATTTAAATTACTCCAAGGCTGATTATTAAGTTATATATTACCTTAAATTCCTTATTATCCAAATTCATTCTATACTTAGCCTCAAAGAGAGAAAATAAGTGGTTCTTCTTCCTTCCAAACTAGGGTTTATCTCTTTCAAGCTCCAAGTTCAAAGATTTCTTTTGGGTTTTCATCTCCAGGTATGTGTAATTTCATCAACGGATTTTCTTTCACCTATTGAGTCCTAAAGTTAACCCAATTCCTCAAGTTTAATTCACCGTTCGAACATAGAGTTTCCATGAAAAGTGTGAATTTCTTTAGTTTTAAGTTTCTTGCTTTGACTAAACTATGAATATATGTTTTCTCATAAATTTAATCCCACAAATTTAATCATATTTCCATACTCATGATTATGAAATCTTATTATATAGATAAATTCCTTGTTATGTTCAAATTATAGCATATTTATGATTTGTTACATTATTCAAAAATAGTAGGTTATGAACAACCGATGACATAGGATTCATGAATTATCAGTTGAATATTTAGTTCTTCAGTTTTCATGATTTATAGTGCTTTCAAATAAATCACTTATCTTATAGTTTAAGAATATAATTACTATTGAGCATTCAATATATCGGTTTACTTTTAGTTAGGAGTAGTACTTAACACCGAGAGAACAAGGATTCATATAACCCAAGT